>NC_064927.1:52306340-52609371 GCF_023897955.1 Schistocerca gregaria
TACTGTAAGGGAAATGGCTCATAAGTGTAGTTACGTTGGTACATACTCAGTTGTACGCGAACGCACGTACATTTGCGAGTGAGTGCTTCAAAATGAGAATTGATACTGTAAGGGAAATGGCTCATAAGTGTAGTTACTTTGGTACATACTCAGTTGTACGCGAACGCACGTACATTTGCGAGTGAGTGCTTCAAAATAAGAACTGATACTGTAAGGGAAATGGCTCATAAGTGTAGTTACGTTGGTACATACTCAGTTGTACGCGAACGCACGTACATTTGCGAGTGAGTGCTTCAAAATATGAACTGATACTGTAAGGGAAATGGCTCATAAGTGTAGTTACGTTGGTACATACTCAGTTGTACGCGAACGCACGTACATTTGCGAGTGAGTGCTTCAAAATAAGAATTGATACTGTAAGGGAAATGGCTCATAAGTGTAGTTACGTTGGTACATACTCAGTTGTACGCGAACACACGTACATTTGCGAGTGAGTGCTTCAAAATAAGAATTGATACTGTAAGGGAAATTGCTCATAAGTGTAGTTACGTTGGTACATACTCAGTTGTACGCGAACGCTCGTACATTTGCGAGTGAGTGCTTCAAAATAAGAACTGATACTGTAAGGGAAATGGCTCATAAGTGTAGTTACGTTGGTACATACTCAGTTGTACGCGAACGCACGTACATTTGTGAGTGAGTGCTTCAAAATGAGAATTGATACTGTAAGGGAAATGGCTCATAAGTGTAGTTACGTTGGTACATACTCAGTTGTACGCGAACGCACGTACATTTGCGAGTGAGTGCTTCAAAATAAGAATTGATACTGTAAGGGAAATTGCTCATAAGTGTAGTTACGTTGGTACATACTCAGTTGTACGCGAACGCACGTACATTTGCGAGTGACTGCTTCAAAATAAGAATTGATACTGTAAGGGAAATTGCTCATAAGTGTAGTTACGTTGCTACATACTCAGTTGTACGCGAACGCACGTACATTTGCGAGTGAGTGCTTCAAAATAGGATTTGATACTGTAAGGGAAATTGCGCATAAGTGTAGTTACGTTGGTACATACTCAGTTGTACGCGAACGCACGTACATTTGCGAGTGAGTGCTTCAAAATGAGAATTGATACTGTAAGGGAAATGGCTCATAAGTGTAGTTACGTTGGTACATACTCAGTTGTACGCGAACGCACGTACATTTGCGAGTGAGTGCTTCAAAATAAGAATTGATACTGTAAGGGAAATTGCTCATAAGTGTAGTTACGTTGGTACATACTCAGTTGTACGCGAACGCACGTACATTTGCGAGTGACTGCTTCAAAATAAGAATTGATACTGTAAGGGAAATTGCTCATAAGTGTAGTTACGTTGCTACATACTCAGTTGTACGCGAACGCACGTACATTTGCGAGTGAGTGCTTCAAAATAGGATTTGATACTGTAAGGGAAATTGCGCATAAGTGTAGTTACGTTGGTACATACTCAGTTGTACGCGAACGCACGTACATTTGCGAGTGAGTGCTTCAAAATGAGAATTGATACTGTAAGGGAAATGGCTCATAAGTGTAGTTACGTTGGTACATACTCAGTTGTACGCGAACGCACGTACATTTGCCAGTGAGTGCTTCAAAATAAGAATTGATACTGTAAGGGAAATTGCTCATAACTGTAGTTACGTTGGTACATACTCAGTTGTACGCGAACGCACGTACATTTGCGAGTGAGTGCTTCAAAATAAGAACTGATACTGTAGGGGAAATGGCTCATAAGTGTAGTTACGTTGGTACATACTCAGTTGTACGCGAACGGACGTACATTTGCGAATGAGTGCTTCAAAATGAGAATTGATACTGTAAGGGAAATGGCTCATAAGTGTAGTTACGTTGGTACATACTCAGTTGTACGCGAACGCACGTACATTTGCGAGTGAGTGCTTAAAAATAAGAATTGATACTGTAAGGGAAATTGCACATAAGTGTAGTTACGTTGGTACATACTCAGTTGTACGCGAACGCACGTACATTTGCGAGTGAGTGCTTCAAAATAAGAACTGATACTGTAAGGGAAATTGCTCATAAGTGTAGTTACGTTGGTACATACTCAGTTGTACGCGAACGCACGTACATTTGCGAGTGAGTGCTTCAAAATAAGATTTGATACTGTAAGGGAAATTGCGCATAAGTGTAGTTACGTTGGTACATACTCAGTTGTACGCGAACGCACGTACATTTGCGAGTGAGTGCTTCAAAATGAGAATTGATACTGTAAGTGAAATGGCTCATAAGTGTAGTTACGTTGGTACATACTCAGTTGTAAGCGAAAGCACGTACATTTGCGAGTGAGTGCTTCAAAATAAGAATTGATACTGTAAGGGAAATTGCTCATAAGTGTAGTTACGTTGGTACATACTCAGTTGTACGCGAACGCACGTACATTTGCGAGTGAGTGCTTCAAAATAAGAACTGATACTGTAAGGGAAATTGCGCATAAGTGTAGTTACGTTGGTACATACACAGTTGTACGCGAACGCACGTACATTTGGGAGTGAGTGCTTCAAAATAAGAATTGAAACTGTAAGGGAAATGGCTCATAAGTGTAGTTACGTTGGTACATACTCAGTTGTACGCGAACGCACGTACATTTGCGAGTGAGTGCTTCAAAATAAGAATTGATACTGTAAGGGAAATTGCTCATAAGTGTAGTTACGTTGGTACATACTCAGTTGTACGTGAACGCACGTACATTTGCGAGTGAGTGCTACAAAATAAGAATTGATACTGTAAGGGAAATGGCTCATAAGTGTAGTTACGTTGGTACATACTCAGTTGTACGCGAACACACGTACATTTGCGAGTGAGTGCTTCAGAATAAGAACTGATACTGTAAGGGAAATGGCTCATAAGTGTAGTTACGTTGGTACATACTCAGTTGTAGGCGAACGCACGTACATTTGCGAGTGAGTGCTTCAAAATAAGAATTGATACTGTAAGGGAAATGGCTCATAAGTGTAGTTACGTTGGTACATACTCAGTTGTACGCGAACGCACGTACATTTGCGAGTGAGTGCTTCAAAATAAGAACTGATACTGTAAGGGAAATGGCTCATAAGTGTAGTTACGTTGGTACATACTCAGTTGTACGCGAACGCACGTACATTTGTGAGTGAGTGCTTCAAAATGAGAATTGATACTGTAAGGGAAATGGCTCATAAGTGTAGTTACGTTGGTACATACTCAGTTGTACGCGAACGCACGTACATTTGCGAGTGAGTGCTTCAAAATAAGAATTGATACTGTAAGGGAAATTGCTCATAAGTGTAGTTACGTTGGTACATACTCAGTTGTACGCGAACGCACGTACATTTGCGAGTGACTGCTTCAAAATAAGAATTGATACTGTAAGGGAAATTGCTCATAAGTGTAGTTACGTTGCTACATACTCAGTTGTACGCGAACGCACGTACATTTGCGAGTGAGTGCTTCAAAATAGGATTTGATACTGTAAGGGAAATTGCGCATAAGTGTAGTTACGTTGGTACATACTCAGTTGTACGCGAACGCACGTACATTTGCGAGTGAGTGCTTCAAAATGAGAATTGATACTGTAAGGGAAATGGCTCATAAGTGTAGTTACGTTGGTACATACTCAGTTGTACGCGAACGCACGTACATTTGCGAGTGAGTGCTTCAAAATAAGAATTGATACTGTAAGGGAAATTGCTCATAACTGTAGTTACGTTGGTACATACTCAGTTGTACGCGAACGCACGTACATTTGCGAGTGAGTGCTTCAAAATAAGAACTGATACTGTAAGGGAAATGGCTCATAAGTGTAGTTACGTTGGTACATACTCAGTTGTACGCGAACGGACATACATTTGCGAGTGAGTGCTTCAAAATGAGAATTGATACTGTAAGGGAAATGGCTCATAAGTGTAGTTACGTTGGTACATACTCAGTTGTACGCGAACGCACGTACATTTGCGAGTGAGTGCTTCAAAATAAGAATTGATACTGTAAGGGAAATTGCTCATAAGTGTAGTTACGTTGGTACATACTCAGTTGTACGCGAACGCACGTACATTTGCGAGTGAGTGCTTCAAAATAAGAATTGATACTGTAAGGGAAATTGCTCATAAGTGTAGTTACGTTGGTACATACTCAGTTGTACGCGAACGCCCGTACATTTGCGAGTGAGTGCTTCAAAATAAGATTTGATACTGTAAGGGAAATTGCGCATAAGTGTAGTTACGTTGGTACATACTCAGTTGTACGCGAACGCACGTACATTTGCGAGTGAGTGCTTCAAAATGAGAATTGATACTGTAAGGGAAATGGCTCATAAGTGTAGTTACGTTGGTACATACTCAGTTGTACGCGAACGCACGTACATTTGCGAGTGAGTGCTTCAAAATAAGAATTGATACTGTAAGGGAAATGGCTCATAAGTGTAGTTACGTTGGTACATACTCAGTTGTACGCGAACACACGTATACATTTGCGAGTGAGTGCTTCAGAATAAGAACTGATACTGTAAGGGAAATGGCTCATAAGTGTAGTTACGTTGGTACATACTCAGTTGTAGGCGAACGCACGTACATTTGCGAGTGAGTGCTTCAAAATAAGAATTGATACTGTAAGGGAAATGGCTCATAAGTGTAGTTACGTTGGTACATACTCAGTTGTACGAGAACGCACGTACATTTGCGAGTGAGTGCTTCAGAATAAGAACTGATACTGTAAGGGAAATGGCTCATAAGTGTAGTTACGTTGGTACATACTCAGTTGTACGCGAACGCACGTATATTTGCGAGTGAGTGCTTCAAAATGAGAATTGATACTATAAGGGAAATGGCTCATAAGTGTAGTTACGTTGGTACATACTCAGTTGTACGCGAACGCACGTACATTTGCGAGTGAGTGCTTCAAAATGAGAATTGATACTGTAAGGTAAATGGCTCGTAAGTGTAGTTACGTAGGTACATACTCAGTTGTACGCGAACGCACGTATATTTGCGAGTGAGTGCTTCAAAATAAGAATTGATACTGTAAGGGAAATTGCTCATAAGTTTAGTTACGTTGGTACATACTCAGTTGTACGCGAACGCACGTACATTTGCGAGTGAGTGCTTCAAAATGAGAATTGATACTGTAAGGGAAATGGCTCATAAGTGTAGTTACGTTGGTACATACTCAGTTGTACGCGAACGCACGTACATTTGCGAGTGAGTGCTTCTGAATAATAACTGATACTGTAAGGGAAATGGCTCATAAGTGTAGTTACGTTGGTACATACTCAGTTGTACGCGAACGTACGTACATTTGCGAGTGAGTGCTTCAAAATGAGAATTGATACTGTAAGGGAAATGGCTCATAAGTGTAGTTACGTTGGTACATACTCAGTTGTACGCGAACGCACGTACATATGCGAGTGAGTGCTTCAAAATAAGAATTGATACTGTAAGGGAAATTGCGCATAAGTGTAGTTACGTTAGTACATACCCAGTTGTACGAGAACGCACGTGCATTGGTGAGTGAGTGCTTCAAAATAAGAATTGATACTGTAAGGGAAATGGCTCATAAGTGTAGTTACGTTGGTACATACTCAGTTGTACGCGAACGCACATACATTTGCGAGTGAGTGCTTCAGAATAAGAACTGATACTGTAAGGGAAATGGCTCATAAGTGTAGTTACGTTGGTACATACTCAGTTGTACGCGAACGCACGTATATTTGCGAGTGAGTGCTTCAAAATGAGAATTGATACTGTAAGGGAAATGGCTCATAAGTGTAGTTACGTTGGTACATACTCAGTTGTACGCGAACGCACGTACATTTGCGAGTGAGTGCTTCAAAATAAGAATTGATACTGTAAGGGAAATTGCTCATAAGTGTAGTTACGTTGGTACATACTCAGTTGTACGCGAACGCACGTACATTTGCGAGTGACTGCTTCAAAATAAGAATTGATACTGTAAGGGAAATTGCTCATAAGTGTAGTTACGTTGCTACATACTCAGTTGTACGCGAACGCACGTACATTTGCGAGTGAGTGCTTCAAAATAGGATTTGATACTGTAAGGGAAATTGCGCATAAGTGTAGTTACGTTGGTACATACTCAGTTGTACGCGAACGCACGTACATTTGCGAGTGAGTGCTTCAAAATGAGAATTGATACTGTAAGGGAAATGGCTCATAAGTGTAGTTACGTTGGTACATACTCAGTTGTACGCGAACGCACGTACATTTGCCAGTGAGTGCTTCAAAATAAGAATTGATACTGTAAGGGAAATTGCTCATAACTGTAGTTACGTTGGTACATACTCAGTTGTACGCGAACGCACGTACATTTGCGAGTGAGTGCTTCAAAATAAGAACTGATACTGTAGGGGAAATGGCTCATAAGTGTAGTTACGTTGGTACATACTCAGTTGTACGCGAACGGACGTACATTTGCGAATGAGTGCTTCAAAATGAGAATTGATACTGTAAGGGAAATGGCTCATAAGTGTAGTTACGTTGGTACATACTCAGTTGTACGCGAACGCACGTACATTTGCGAGTGAGTGCTTAAAAATAAGAATTGATACTGTAAGGGAAATTGCACATAAGTGTAGTTACGTTGGTACATACTCAGTTGTACGCGAACGCACGTACATTTGCGAGTGAGTGCTTCAAAATAAGAACTGATACTGTAAGGGAAATTGCTCATAAGTGTAGTTACGTTGGTACATACTCAGTTGTACGCGAACGCACGTACATTTGCGAGTGAGTGCTTCAAAATAAGATTTGATACTGTAAGGGAAATTGCGCATAAGTGTAGTTACGTTGGTACATACTCAGTTGTACGCGAACGCACGTACATTTGCGAGTGAGTGCTTCAAAATGAGAATTGATACTGTAAGTGAAATGGCTCATAAGTGTAGTTACGTTGGTACATACTCAGTTGTAAGCGAACGCACGTACATTTGCGAGTGAGTGCTTCAAAATAAGAATTGATACTGTAAGGGAAATTGCTCATAAGTGTAGTTACGTTGGTACATACTCAGTTGTACGCGAACGCACGTACATTTGCGAGTGAGTGCTTCAAAATAAGAACTGATACTGTAAGGGAAATTGCGCATAAGTGTAGTTACGTTGGTACATACTCAGTTGTACGCGAACGCACGTACATTTGGGAGTGAGTGCTTCAAAATAAGAATTGAAACTGTAAGGGAAATGGCTCATAAGTGTAGTTACGTTGGTACATACTCAGTTGTACGCGAACGCACGTACATTTGCGAGTGAGTGCTTCAAAATAAGAATTGATACTGTAAGGGAAATTGCTCATAAGTGTAGTTACGTTGGTACATACTCAGTTGTACGTGAAAGCACGTACATTTGCGAGTGAGTGCTACAAAATAAGAATTGATATTGTAAGGGAAATGGCTCATAAGTGTAGTTACGTTGGTACATACTCAGTTGTACGCGAACACACGTACATTTGCGAGTGAGTGCTTCAGAATAAGAACTGATACTGTAAGGGAAATGGCTCATAAGTGTAGTTACGTTGGTACATACTCAGTTGTAGGCGAACGCACGTACATTTGCGAGTGAGTGCTTCAAAATAAGAATTGATACTGTAAGGGAAATGGCTCATAAGTGTAGTTACGTTGGTACATACTCAGTTGTACGCGAACGCACGTACATTTGCGAGTGAGTGCTTCAAAATAAGAACTGATACTGTAAGGGAAATGGCTCATAAGTGTAGTTACGTTGGTACATACTCAGTTGTACGCGAACGCACGTACATTTGTGAGTGAGTGATTCAAAATGAGAATTGATACTGTAAGGGAAATGGCTCATAAGTGTAGTTACGTTGGTACATACTCAGTTGTACGCGAACGCACGTACATTTGCGAGTGAGTGCTTCAAAATAAGAATTGATACTGTAAGGGAAATTGCTCATAAGTGTAGTTACGTTGGTACATACTCAGTTGTACGCGAACGCACGTACATTTGCGAGTGACTGCTTCAAAATAAGAATTGATACTGTAAGGGAAATTGCTCATAAGTGTAGTTACGTTGCTACATACTCAGTTGTACGCGAACGCACGTACATTTGCGAGTGAGTGCTTCAAAATAGGATTTGATACTGTAAGGGAAATTGCGCATAAGTGTAGTTACGTTGGTACATACTCAGTTGTACGCGAACGCACGTACATTTGCGAGTGAGTGCTTCAAAATGAGAATTGATACTGTAAGGGAAATGGCTCATAAGTGTAGTTACGTTGGTACATACTCAGTTGTACGCGAACGCACGTACATTTGCGAGTGAGTGCTTCAAAATAAGAATTGATACTGTAAGGGAAATTGCTCATAACTGTAGTTACGTTGGTACATACTCAGTTGTACGCGAACGCACGTACATTTGCGAGTGAGTGCTTCAAAATAAGAACTGATACTGTAAGGGAAATGGCTCATAAGTGTAGTTACGTTGGTACATACTCAGTTGTACGCGAACGGACATACATTTGCGAGTGAGTGCTTCAAAATGAGAATTGATACTGTAAGGGAAATGGCTCATAAGTGTAGTTACGTTGGTACATACTCAGTTGTACGCGAACGCACGTACATTTGCGAGTGAGTGCTTCAAAATAAGAATTGATACTGTAAGGGAAATTGCTCATAAGTGTAGTTACGTTGGTACATACTCAGTTGTACGCGAACGCACGTACATTTGCGAGTGAGTGCTTCAAAATAAGAATTGATACTGTAAGGGAAATTGCTCATAAGTGTAGTTACGTTGGTACATACTCAGTTGTACGCGAACGCCCGTACATTTGCGAGTGAGTGCTTCAAAATAAGATTTGATACTGTAAGGGAAATTGCGCATAAGTGTAGTTACGTTGGTACATACTCAGTTGTACGCGAACGCACGTACATTTGCGAGTGAGTGCTTCAAAATGAGAATTGATACTGTAAGGGAAATGGCTCATAAGTGTAGTTACGTTGGTACATACTCAGTTGTACGCGAACGCACGTACATTTGCGAGTGAGTGCTTCAAAATAAGAATTGATACTGTAAGGGAAATGGCTCATAAGTGTAGTTACGTTGGTACATACTCAGTTGTACGCGAACACACGTATACATTTGCGAGTGAGTGCTTCAGAATAAGAACTGATACTGTAAGGGAAATGGCTCATAAGTGTAGTTACGTTGGTACATACTCAGTTGTAGGCGAACGCACGTACATTTGCGAGTGAGTGCTTCAAAATAAGAATTGATACTGTAAGGGAAATGGCTCATAAGTGTAGTTACGTTGGTACATACTCAGTTGTACGAGAACGCACGTACATTTGCGAGTGAGTGCTTCAGAATAAGAACTGATACTGTAAGGGAAATGGCTCATAAGTGTAGTTACGTTGGTACATACTCAGTTGTACGCGAACGCACGTATATTTGCGAGTGAGTGCTTCAAAATGAGAATTGATACTATAAGGGAAATGGCTCATAAGTGTAGTTACGTTGGTACATACTCAGTTGTACGCGAACGCACGTACATTTGCGAGTGAGTGCTTCAAAATGAGAATTGATACTGTAAGGTAAATGGCTCGTAAGTGTAGTTACGTAGGTACATACTCAGTTGTACGCGAACGCACGTATATTTGCGAGTGAGTGCTTCAAAATAAGAATTGATACTGTAAGGGAAATTGCTCATAAGTTTAGTTACGTTGGTACATACTCAGTTGTACGCGAACGCACGTACATTTGCGAGTGAGTGCTTCAAAATGAGAATTGATACTGTAAGGGAAATGGCTCATAAGTGTAGTTACGTTGGTACATACTCAGTTGTACGCGAACGCACGTACATTTGCGAGTGAGTGCTTCTGAATAATAACTGATACTGTAAGGGAAATGGCTCATAAGTGTAGTTACGTTGGTACATACTCAGTTGTACGCGAACGTACGTACATTTGCGAGTGAGTGCTTCAAAATGAGAATTGATACTGTAAGGGAAATGGCTCATAAGTGTAGTTACGTTGGTACATACTCAGTTGTACGCGAACGCACGTACATATGCGAGTGAGTGCTTCAAAATAAGAATTGATACTGTAAGGGAAATTGCGCATAAGTGTAGTTACGTTAGTACATACCCAGTTGTACGAGAACGCACGTGCATTGGTGAGTGAGTGCTTCAAAATAAGAATTGATACTGTAAGGGAAATGGCTCATAAGTGTAGTTACGTTGGTACATACTCAGTTGTACGCGAACGCACATACATTTGCGAGTGAGTGCTTCAGAATAAGAACTGATACTGTAAGGGAAATGGCTCATAAGTGTAGTTACGTTGGTACATACTCAGTTGTACGCGAACGCACGTATATTTGCGAGTGAGTGCTTCAAAATGAGAATTGATACTGTAAGGGAAATGGCTCATAAGTGTAGTTACGTTGGTACATACTCAGTTGTACGCGAACGCACGTACATTTGCGAGTGAGTGCTTCAGAATAAGAACTGATACTGTAAGGGAAATGGCTCATAAGTGTAGTTACGTTGGTACATACTCAGTTGTACGCGAACGCACGTACATTTGCGAGTGAGTGCTTCAAAATAAGAATTGATACTGTAAGGGAAATTGCTCATAAGTGTAGTTACGTTGCTACATACTCAGTTGTACGCGAACGCACGTACATTTGCGAGTGAGTGCTTCAAAATAGGATTTGATACTGTAAGGGAAATTGCGCATAAGTGTAGTTACGTTGGTACATACTCAGTTGTACGCGAACGCACGTACATTTGCGAGTGAGTGCTTCAAAATGAGAATTGATACTGTAAGGGAAATGGCTCATAAGTGTAGTTACGTTGGTACATACTCAGTTGTACGCGAACGCACGTACATTTGCGAGTGAGTGCTTCAAAATAAGAATTGATACTGTAAGGGAAATTGCTCATAACTGTAGTTACGTTGGTACATACTCAGTTGTACGCGAACGCACTTACATTTGCGAGTGAGTGCTTCAAAATAAGAACTGATACTGTAAGGGAAATGGCTCATAAGTGTAGTTACGTTGGTACATACTCAGTTGTACGCGAACGCACGTACATTTGCGAGTGAGTGCTTCAAAATGAGAATTGATACTGTAAGGGAAATGGCTCATAAGTGTAGTTACGTTGGTACATACTCAGTTGTACGCGAACGCACGTACATTTGCGAGTGAGTGCTTCAAAATAAGAATTGATACTGTAAGGGAAATTGCTCATAAGTGTAGTTACGTTGGTACATACTCAGTTGTACGCGAACGCACGTACATTTGCGAGTGAGTGCTTCAAAATAAGAATTGATACTGTAAGGGAAATTGCTCATAAGTGTAGTTACGTTGGTACATACTCAGTTGTACGCGAACGCACGTACATTTGCGAGTGAGTGCTTCAAAATAAGAATTGATACTGTAAGGGAAATTGCGCATAAGTGTAGTTACGTTGGTACATACTCAGTTGTACGCGAACGCACGTACATTTGCGAGTGAGTGCTTCAAAATGAGAATTGATACTGTAAGGGAAATGGCTCATAAGTGTAGTTACGTTGGTACATACTCAGTTGTACGCGAACGCACGTACATTTGCGAGTGAGTGCTTCAAAATAAGAATTGATACTGTAAGGGAAATTGATCATAAGTGTAGTTACATTGGTACATACTCAGTTGTACGCGAACGCACGTACATTTGCGAGTGAGTGCTTCAAAATAAGAACTGATACTGTAAGGGAAATTGCGCATAAGTGTAGTTACGTTGGTACATACTCAGTTGTACGCGAACGCACGTACATTTGGGAGTGAGTGCTTCAAAATAAGAATTGAAACTGTAAGGGAAATGGCTCATAAGTGTAGTTACGTTGGTACATACTCAGTTGTACGCGAACGCACGTACATTTGCGAGTGAGTGCTTCAAAATAAGAATTGATACTGTAAGGGAAATTGCTCATAAGTGTAGTTACGTTGGTACATACTCAGTTGTACGTGAACGCACGTACATTTGCGAGTGAGTGCTACAAAATAAGAATTGATACTGTAAGGGAAATGGCTCATAAGTGTAGTTACGTTGGTACATACTCTGTTGTACGCGAACACACGTACATTTGCGAGTGAGTGCTTCAGAATAAGAACTGATACTGTAAGGGAAATGGCTCATAAGTGTAGTTACGTTGGTACATACTCAGTTGTAGGCGAACGCACGTACATTTGCGAGTGAGTGCTTCAAAATAAGAATTGATACTGTAAGGGAAATGGCTCATAAGTGTAGTTACGTTGGTACATACTCAGTTGTACGCGAACGCACGTACATTTGCGAGTGAGTGCTTCAGAATAAGAACTGATACTGTAAGGGAAATGGCTCATAAGTGTAGTTACGTTGGTACATACTCAGTTGTACGCGAACGCACGTATATTTGCGAGTGAGTGCTTCAAAATGAGAATTGATACTGTAAGGGAAATGGCTCATAAGTGTAGTTACGTTGGTACATACTCAGTTGTACGCGAACTCACGTACATTTGCGAGTGAGTGCTTCAAAATAAGAACTGATACTGTAAGGGAAATGGCTCATAAGTGTAGTTACGTTGGTACATACTCAGTTGTACGCGAACGCACGTACATTTGCGAGTGAGTGCTTCAGAATAAGAACTGATACTGTAAGGGAAATGGCTCATAAGTGTAGTTACGTTGGTACATACTCAGTTGTACGCGAACGCACGTACATTTGCGAGTGAGTGCTTCAAAATAAGAATTGATACTGTAAGGGAAATGGCTCATAAGTGTAGTTACGTTGGTACATACTCAGTTGTACGCGAACGCACGTACATTTGCGAGTGAGTGCTTCAGAATAAGAACTGATACTGTAAGGGAAATGCCTCATAAGTGTAGTTACGTTGGTACATACTCAGTTGTACGCGAACGCACGTACATTTGCGAGTGAGTGCTTCAAAATAAGAATTGATACTGTAAGGGAAATTGCTCATAAGTGTAGTTACGTTGGTACATACTCAGTTGTACGCGAACGCACGTACATTTGCGAGTGAGTGCTTCAAAATAAGAATTGATACTGTAAGGGAAATGGCTCATAAGTGTAGTTACGTTGGTACATACTCAGTTGTACGCGAACGCACGTACATTTGCGAGTGAGTGCTTCAAAATAAGAACTGATACTGTAAGGGAAATTGCACATAAGTGTAGTTACGTTGGTACATACTCAGTTGTACGCGAACGCACGTACATTTGCGAGTTAGTGCTTCAAAATAAGAACTGATACTGTAAGGGAAATGGCTCATAAGTGCAGTTACGTTGGTACATACTCAGTTGTACGCGAACGCACGTACATTTGCGAGTGAGTGCTCCAAAATAAGAATTGATACTGTAAGGGAAATTGCTCATAAGTGTAGTTACGTTTGTACATACTCAGTTGTACGCGAACGCACGTACATTTGCGAGTGAGTGCTTCAAAATGGGAATTGATACTGTAAGGTAAATGGCTCATAAGTGTAGTTACGTTGGTACATACTCAGTTGTACGCGAACGCACGTACATTTGCGAGTGAGTGCTTCAAAATAAGAATTGATACTGTAAGGGAAATTGCTCATAAGTTTAGTTACGTTGGTACATACTCAGTTGTACGCGAACGCACGTACATTTGCGAGTGAGTACTTCAAAATGAGAATTGATACTGTAAGGGAAATGGCTCATAAGTGTAGTTACGTTGGTACATACTCAGTTGTACGCGAACGCACGTACATTTGCGAGTGAGTGCTTCAGAATAATAACTGACACTGTAAGGGAAATGGCTCATAAGTGTAGTTACGTTGGTACATACTCAGTTGTACGCGAACGCACGTACATTTGCGAGTGAGTGCTTCAAAATGAGAATTGATACTGTAAGGGAAATGGCTCATAAGTGTAGTTACGTTGGTACATACTCAGTTGTACGCGAACGCACGTACATTTGCGAGTGAGTGCTTCAAAATAAGAATTGATACTGTAAGGGAAATTGCGCATAAGTGTAGTTACGTTAGTACATACCCAGTTGTACGAGAACGCACGTGCATTGGTGAGTGAGTGCTTCAAAATAAGAATTGATACTGTAAGGGAAATGGCTCATAAGTGTAGTTACGTTGGTACATACTCAGTTGTACGCGAACGCACGTACATTTGCGAGTGAGTGCTTCAAAATAAGAATTGATACTGTAAGGGAAATTGCTCATAAGTGTAGTTACGTTGATACATACTCAGTTGTACGCGAACGCACGTACATTTGCGAGTGAGTGCTTCAAAATAAGAATTGATACTGTAAGGGAAATGGCTCATAAGTGTAGTTACGTTGGTACATACTCAGTTGTACGCGAACGCACGTACATTTGCGAGTGAGTGCTTCAGAATAAGAACTGATACTGTAAGGGAAATGGCTCATAAGTGTAGTTACGTTGGTACATACTCAGTTGTACGCGAACGCACGTATATTTGCGAGTGAGTGCTTCAAAATGAGAATTGATACTGTAAGGGAAATGGCTCATAAGTGTAGTTACGTTGGTACATACTCAGTTGTACGCGAACGCACGTACATTTGCGAGTGAGTGCTTCAGAATAAGAACTGATACTGTAAGGGAAATGGCTCATAAGTGTAGTTACGTTGGTACATACTCAGTTGTACGCGAACGCACGTACATTTGCGAGTGAGTGCTTCAAAATAAGAATTGATACTGTAAGGGAAATGGCTCATAAGTGTAGTTACGTTGGTACATACTCAGTTGTACGCGAACGCACGTATATTTGCGAGTGAGTGCTTCAAAATGAGAATTGATACTGTAAGGGAAATGGCTCATAAGTGTAGTTACGTTGGTACATACTCAGTTGTACGCGAACGCACGTACATTTGCGAGTGAGTGCTTCAGAATAAGAACTGATACTGTAAGGGAAATGGCTCATAAGTGTAGTTACGTTTGTACATACTCAGTTGTACGCGAACGCACGTACATTTGCGAGTGAGTGCTTCAAAATAAGAATTGATACTGTAAGGGAAATGGCTCATAAGTGTAGTTACGTTGGTACATACTCAGTTGTACGCGAACGCACGTACATTTGCGAGTGAGTGCTTCAAAATAAGAACTGATACTGTAAGGGAAATGGCTCATAAGTGTAGTTACGTTGGTACATACTCAGTTGTACGCGAACGCACGTATATTTGCGAGTGATTGCATCAAAATGAGAATTGATACTGTAAGGTAAATGGCACATAAGTGTAGTTACGTTGGTACATACTCAGTTGTACGCGAACGCACGTACATTTGCGAGTGAGTGCTGCAAAATAAGAACTGATACTGTAAGGGAAATGGCTCATAAGTGTAGTTACGTTGGTACATACTCAGTTGTACGCGAACGCACGTACATTTGCGAGTGAGTGCTTCAAAATAAGAATTGATACTGTAAGGGAAATTGCTCATAAGCGTAGTTACGTTGGTACATACTAAGTTGTACACGAACGCACGTACATTTGCGAGTGAGTGCTTCAAAATAAGAATTGATACTGTAAGGGAAATGGCTCATAAGTGTAGTTACGTTGGTACATACTCAGTTGTACGCGAACGCACGTATATTTGCGAGTGAGTGCTTCAAAATGAGAATTGATACTGTAAGGGAAATGGCTCATAAGTGTAGTTACGTTGGTACATACTCAGTTGTACGCAAACGCACGTACATTTGCGAGTGAATGCTTCAAAATAAGAATTGATACTGTAAGGGAAATTGCTCATAAGTGTAGTTACGTTGGTACATACTCAGTTGTACGCGAACGCACGTACATTTGTGAGTGAGTGCTTCAGAATAATAACTGATACTGTAAGGGAAATGGCTCATAAGTGTAGTTACGTTGGTACATACTCAGTTGTACGCGAACGCATGTACATTTGCGAGTGAGTGCTTCAAAATAAGAATTGATACTGTAAGGGAAATGGCTCATAAGTGTAGTTACGTTGGTACATACTCAGTTGTACGCGAACGCACATACATTTGCGAGTGAGTGCTTCAGAATAAGAACTGATACTGTAAGGGAAATGGCTCATAAGTGTAGTTACGTTGGTACATACTCAGTTGTACGCGAACGCACGTACATTTGCGAGTGAGTGCTTCAAAATAAGAATTGATACTGTAAGGGAAATGGCTCATAAGTGTAGTTACGTTGGTACATACTCAGTTGTACGCAAACGCACGTACATTTGCGAGTGAGTGCTTCAGAATAAGAACTGATACTGTAAGGGAAATGCCTCATAAGTGTAGTTACGTTGGTACATACTCAGTTGTACGCGAACGCACGTATATTTGCGAGTGAGTGCTTCAAAATAAGAACTGATACTGTAAGGGAAATGGCCCATAAGTGTAGTTACGTTGGTACATACTCAGTTGTACGCGAACGCACGTACATTTGCGAGTGAGTGCTTCAGAATAAGAACTGATACTGTAAGGTAAATGGCTCATAAGTGTAGTTACGTTGGTACATACTCAGTTGTACGCGAACGCACGTATATTTGCGAGTGAGTGCTTCAAAATGAGAATTGATACTCTAAGGGAAATGGCTCATAAGTGTAGTTACGTTGGTACATTCTTAGTTGTACGCGAACGCACGTACATTTGCGAGTGAGTGCTTCAAAATAAGAACTGATACTGTAAGGGAAATGGCTCATAAGTGTAGTTACGTTGGTACATACTCAGTTGTACGCGAACGCACGTACATTTGCGAGTGTGTGCTTCAAAATAAGAACTGATACTGTAAGGGAAATGGCTCATAAGTGTAGTTACGTTGGTACATACTCAGTTGTACGCGAACGCACGTACATTTGCGAGTCAGTACTTCAAAATAAGAATTGATACTGTAAGGGAAATGGCTCATAAGTGTAGTTACGTTGGTACATACTCAGTTGTACTCGAACGCACGTACATTTGCGAGTGAGTGCTTCAAAATAAGAACTGATACTGTAAGGGAAATGGCTCATAAGTGTAGTTACGTTGGTACATACTCAGTTGTATGCGAACGCACGTACATTTGCGAGTGAGTGCTTCAAAATAAGAACTGATACTGTAGGGGAAATGGCTCATAAGTGTAGTTACGTTTGTACATACTCAGTTGTACGCGAACGCACGTACATTTGCGAGTGAGTGCTTCAAAATAAGAATTGATACTGTAAGGAAAATGGCTCATAAGTGTAGTTACGTTGGTACATACTCAGTTGTACGCGAACGCACGTACATTTGCGAGTGAGTGCTTCAGAATAAGAACTGATACTGTAAGGGAAATGGCTCATAAGTGTAGTTACGTTGGTACATACTCAGTTGTACGCGAACGCACGTATATTTGCGAGTGAGTGCTTCAAAATGAGAATTGATACTGTAAGGGATATGGCTCATAAGAGTAGTTACGTTGGTACATACTCAGTTGTACGCGAACGCACGTACATTTGCGAGTGAGTGCTTCAAAATAAGAACTGATACTGTAAGGGAAATTGCTCATAAGTGTAGTTACGTTGGTACATACTCAGTTGTACGCGAACGCACGTATATTTGCGAGTGAGTGCTTCAAAATGAGAATTGATACTGTAAGGGAAATGGCTCATAAGTGTAGTTACGTTGGTACATACTCAGTTGTACGCGAACGCACGTACATTTGCGAGTGAGTGCTTCAGAATAATAACTGATACTGTAAGGGAAATGGCTCATAAGTGTAGTTACGTTTGTACATACTCAGTTGTACGCGAACGCACGTACATTTGCGAGTGAGTGCTTCAAAATAAGAATTGATACTGTAAGGGAAATGGCTCATAAGTGTAGTTACGTTGGTACATACTCAGTTGTACGCGAACGCACGTACATTTGCGAGTGAGTGCTTCAAAATAAGAACTGATACTGTAAGGGAAATGGCTCATAAGTGTAGTTACGTTGGTACATACTCAGTTGTACGCGAACGCACGTACATTTGCGAGTGAGTGCATCAAAATGAGAATTGATACTGTAAGGTAAATGGCTCATAAGTGTAGTTACGTTGGTACATACTCAGTTGTACGCGAACACACGTACATTTGCGAGTGAGTGCTGCAAAATAAGATCTGATACTGTAAGGGAAATGGCTCATAAGTGTAGTTACGTTGGTACATACTCAGTTGTACGCGAACGCACGTACATTTGCGAGTGAGTGCTTCAAAATAAGAATTGATACTGTAAGGGAAATTGCTCATAAGTGTAGTTACGTTGGTACATACTCAGTTGCACGCGAACGCACGTACATTTGCGAGTGAGTGCTTCAAAATAAGAATTGATACTGTAAGGGAAATGGCTCATAAGTGTAGTTACGTTGGTACATACTCAGTTGTACGCGAACGCACGTATATTTGCGAGTGAGTGCTTCAAAATGAGAATTGATACTGTAAGGGAAATGGCTCATAAGTGTAGTTACGTTGGTACATACTCAGTTGTACGCGAACGCACGTACATTTGCGAGTGAGTGCTTCAAAATAAGAATTGATACTGTAAGGGAAATTGCTCATAAGTGTAGTTACGTTGGTACATACTCAGTTGTACACGAACGCACGTACATTTGCGAGTGAGTGCTTCAAAATAAGAATTGATACTGTAAGGGAAATGGCTCATAAGTGCAGTTACGTTGGTACATACTCAGTTGTACGCGAACGCACGTACATTTGCGAGTGAGTGCTTCAGAATAAGAACTGATACTGTAAGGGAAATGGCTCATAAGTGTAGTTACGTTGGTACATACTCAGTTGTACGCGAACGCAAGTACATTTGCGAGTGAGTGCTTCAAAATAAGAATTGATACTGTAAGGGAAATTGCTCATAAGTGTAGTTACGTTGGTACATACTCAGTTGTACGCGAACGCACGTACATTTGCGAGTGAGTGCTTCAAAATAAGAATTGATACTGTAAGGGAAATGGCTCATAAGTGTAGTTACGTTGGTACATACTCAGTTGTGCGCGAACGCACGTACATTTGCGAGTGAGTGCTTCAGAATAAGAACTGATACTGTAAGGGAAATGGCTCATAAGTGTAGTTACGTTGGTACATACTCAGTTGTATGCGAACGCACGTACATTTGCGAGTGAGTGCTTCAAAATAAGAATTGATACTGTAAGGGAAATGGCTCATAAGTGTAGTTACGTTGGTACATACTAAGTTGTACGCGAACGCACGTACATTTGCGAGTGAGTGCTTCAGAATAAGAACTGATACTGTAAGGGAAATGGCTCATAAGTGTAGTTACGTTGGTACATACTCAGTTGTACGCGAACGCACGTATATTTGCGAGTGAGTGCTTCAAAATGAGAATTGATACTGTAAGGGAAATGGCTCATAAGTGCAGTTACTTTGGTACATACTCAGTTGTACGCGAACGCACGTACATTTGCGAGTGAGTGCTTCAGAATAAGAACTGATACTGTAAGGGAAATAACTCATAAGTGTAGTTACGTTGGTTCATACTCAGTTGTACGCGAACGCACGTACATTTGCGAGTGAGTGCTTCAAAATGAGAATTGATACTGTAAGGGAAATGGCTCATAAGTGTAGTTACGTTTGTACATACTCAGTTGTACGCGAACGCACGTACATTTGCGAGTGAGTGCTTCATAATATGAACTGATACTGTAAGGGAAATGGCTCATAAGTGTAGTTACGTTGGTACATACTCAGTTGTACGCGAACGCACGTACATTTGCGAGTGAGTGCTTCAAAATAAGAATTGATACTGTAAGGGAAATTGCTCATAAGTGTAGTTACGTTGGTACATACTCAGTTGTACGCGAACGCACGTACATTTGCGAGTGAGTGCTTCAGAATAAGAACTGATACTGTAAGGGAAATGGCTCATAAGTGTAGTTACGTTGGTACATACTCAGTTGTACGCGAACGCACGTACATTTGCGAGTGAGTGCTTCAAAATATGAACTGATACTGTAAGGGAAATGGCTCATAAGTGTAGTTACGTTGGTACATACTCAGTTGTACGCAAACGCACGTACATTTGCGAGTGAGTGCATCAAAATGAGAATTGATACTGTAAGGTAAATGGCTCATAAGTGTAGTTACGTTGGCACATACTCAGTTGTACGCGAACGCACGTACATTTGCGAGTGAGTGCTGCAAAATAAGAACTGATACTGTAAGGGAAATGGCTCATAAGTGTAGTTACGTTGGTACATACTCAGTTGTACGCGAACGCACGTACATTTGCGAGTGAGTGCTTCAAAATAAGAATTGATACTGTAAGGGAAATTGCTCATAAGTGTAGTTACGTTGGTACATACTCAGTTGTACGCGAACGCACGTATATTTGCGAGTGAGTGCTTCAAAATGAGAATTGATACTGTAAGGGAAATGGCTCATAAGTGTAGTTACGTTGGTACATACTCAGTTGTACGCGAACGCACGTACATTTGCGAGTGAGTGCTTCAAAATAAGAATTGATACTGTAAGGGAAATTGCTCATAAGTGTAGTTACGTTGGTACATACTCAGTTGTACACGAACGCACGTACATTTGCGAGTGAGTGCTTCAAAATAAGAATTGATACTGTAAGGGAAATGGCTCATAAGTGCAGTTACGTTGGTACATACTCCGTTGTACGCGAACGCACGTACATTTGCGAGTGAGTGCTTCAGAATAAGAACTGATACTGTAAGGGAAATGGCTCATAAGTGTAGTTACGTTGGTACATACTCAGTTGTACGCGAACGCACGTACATTTGCGAGTGAGTGCTTCAAAATAAGAATTGATACTGTAAGGGAAATTGCTCATAAGTGTAGTTACGTTGGTACATACTCAGTTGTACGCGATCGCACGTACATTTGCGAGTGAGTGCTTCAAAATAAGAATTGATACTGTAAGGGAAATGGCTCATAAGTGTAGTTACGTTGGTACATACTCAGTTGTACGCGAACGCACGTACATTTGCGAGTGAGTGCTTCAGAATAAGAACTGATACTGTAAGGGAAATGGCTCATAAGTGTAGTTACGTTGGTACATACTCAGTTGTACACGAACGCACGTACATTTGCGAGTGAGTGCTTCAAAATAAGAATTGATACTGTAAGGGAAATGGCTCATAAGTGTAGTTACGTTGGTACATACTCAGTTGTACGCGAACGCACGTACAATTGCGAGTGAGTGCTTCAGAATAAGAACTGATACTGTAAGGGAAATGGCTCATAAGTGTAGTTACGTTGGTACATACTCAGTTGTACGCGAACGCACGTACATTTGCGAGTGAGTGCTTCAAAATAAGAATTGATACTGTAAGGGAAATGGCTCATAAGTGTAGTTACGTTGGTACATACTAAGTTGTACGCGAACGCACGTACATTTGCGAGTGAGTGCTTCAGAATAAGAACTGATACTGTAAGGGAAATGGCTCATAAGTGTAGTTACGTTGGTACATACTCAGTTGTACGCGAACGCACGTATATTTGCGAGTGAGTGCTTCAAAATGAGAATTGATACTGTAAGGGAAATAGCTCATAAGTGTAGTTACTTTGGTACATACTCAGTTGTACGCGAACGCACGTACATTTGCGAGTGAGTGCTTCAGAATAAGAACTGATACTGTAAGGGAACTAGCTCATAAGTGTAGTTACGTTGGTTCATACTCAGTTGTACGCGAACGCACGTACATTTGCGAGTGAGTGCTTCAAAATGAGAATTGATACTGTAAGGGAAATGGCTCATAAGTGTAGTTACGTTTGTACATACTCAGTTGTACGCGAACGCACGTACATTTGCGAGTGAGTGCTTCAAAATATGAACTGATACTCTAAGGGAAATGGCTCATAAGTGTAGTTACGTTGGTACATACTCAGTTGTACGCGAACGCACGTACATTTGCGAGTGAGTGCTTCAAAATGAGAATTGATACTGTAAGGGAAATGGCTCATAAGTGTAGTTACGTTGGTACATACTCAGTTGTACGCGAACGCACGTACATTTGCGAGTGAGTGCTTCAAAATAAGAATTGATACTGTAAGGGAAATGGCTCATAAGTGCAGTTACGTTGGTACATACTCCGTTGTACGCGAACGCACGTACATTTGCGAGTGAGTGCTTCAGAATAAGAACTGATACTGTAAGGGAAATGGCTCATAAGTGTAGTTACGTTGGTACATACTCAGTTGTACGCGAACGCACGTACATTTGCGAGTGAGTGCGTCAGAATAAGAACTGATACTGTAAGGGAAATGGCTCATAAGTGTAGTTACGTTGGTACATACTCAGTTGTACGCGAACGCACGTACATTTGCGAGTGAGTGCTTCAAAATAAGAATTGATACTGTAAGGGAAATTGCTCATAAGTGTAGTTACGTTGGTACATACTCAGTTGTACGCGAACGCACGTACATTTGCGAGTGAGTGCTTCAAAATAAGAATTGATACTGTAAGGGAAATGGCTCATAAGTGTAGTTACGTTGGTACATACTCAGTTGTACGCGAACGCACGTACATTTGCGAGTGAGTGCTTCAGAATAAGAACTGATACTGTAAGGGAAATGGCTCATAAGTGTAGTTACGTTGGTACATACTCAGTTGTACGCGAACGCACGTACATTTGCGAGTGAGTGCTTCAGAATAAGAATTGATACTGTAAGGGAAATGGCTCATAAGTGTAGTTACGTTGGTACATACTCAGTTGTACGCGAACGCACGTACAATTGCGAGTGAGTGCTTCAGAATAAGAACTGATACTGTAAGGGAAATGGCTCATAAGTGTTGCTACGTTGGTACATACTCAGTTGTACGCGAACGCACGTACATTTGCGAGTGAGTGCTTCAAAATAAGAATTGATACTGTAAGGGAAATGGCTCATAAGTGTAGTTACGTTGGTACATACTAAGTTGTACGCGAACGCACGTACATTTGCGAGTGAGTGCTTCAGAATAAGAACTGATACTGTAAGGGAAATGGCTCATAAGTGTAGTTACGTTGGTACATACTCAGTTGTACGCGAACGCACGTATATTTGCGAGTGAGTGCTTCAAAATGAGAATTGATACTGTAAGGGAAATAGCTCATAAGTGTAGTTACTTTGGTACATACTCAGTTGTACGCGAACGCACGTACATTTGCGAGTGAGTGCTTCAGAATAAGAACTGATACTGTAAGGGAAATAGCTCATAAGTGTAGTTACGTTGGTTCATACTCAGTTGTACGCGAACGCACGTACATTTGCGAGTGAGTGCTTCAAAATGAGAATTGATACTGTAAGGGAAATGGCTCATAAGTGTAGTTACGTTTGTACATACTCAGTTGTACGCGAACGCACGTACATTTGCGAGTGAGTGCTTCAAAATATGAAATGATACTCTAAGGGAAATGGCTCATAAGTGTAGTTACGTTGGTACATACTCAGTTGTACGCGAACGCACGTACATTTGCGAGTGAGTGCTTCAAAATGAGAATTGATACTGTAAGGGAAATGGCTCATAAGTGTAGTTACGTTGGTACATACTCAGTTGTACGCGAACGCACGTACATTTGTGAGTGAGTGCTTCAGAATAATAACTGATACTGTAAGGGAAATGGCTCATAAGTGTAGTTACGTTGGTACATACTCAGTTGTACGCGAACGCACGTACATTTGCGAGTGAGTGCTTCAAAATATGAACTGATACTGTAAGGGAAATGGCTCATAAGTGTAGTTACGTTGGTACATACTCAGTTGTACGCAAACGCACGTACATTTGCGAGTGAGTGCATCAAAATGAGAATTGATACTGTAAGGTAAATGGCTCATAAGTATAGTTACGTTGGTACATACTCAGTTGTACGCGAACGCACGTACATTTGCGAGTGAGTGCTGCAAAATAAGAACTGATACTGTAAGGGAAATGGCTCATAAGTGTAGTTACGTTGGTACATACTCAGTTGTACGCGAACGCACGTATATTTGCGAGTGAGTGCTTCAAAATGAGAATTGATACTGTAAGGGAAATGGCTCATAAGTGTAGTTACGTTGGTACATACTCAGTTGTACGCGAACGCACGTACATTTGCGAGTCACTGCTTCAAAATAAGAATTGATACTGTAAGGGAAATGGCTCATAAGTGTAGTTATGTTGGTACATACTCAGTTGTACGCGAACGCACGTACATTTGCGAGTGAGTGCTTCAAAATAAGAACTGATACTGTAAGGGAAATGGCTCATAAGTGTAGTTACGTTGGTACATACTCAGTTGTATGCGAACGCACGTACATTTGCGAGTGAGTGCTTCAAAATAAGAACTGATACTGTAAGGGAAATGGCTCATAAGTGTAGTTACGTTTGTACATACTCAGTTGTACGCGAACGCACGTACATTTGCGAGTGAGTGCTTCAAAATAAGAATTGATACTGTAAGGAAAATGGCTCATAAGTGTAGTTACGTTGGTACATACTCAGTTGTACGCGAACGCACGTACATTTGCGAGTGAGTGCTTCAGAATAAGAACTGATACTGTAAGGGAAATGGCTCATAAGTGTAGTTACGTTGGTACATACTCAGTTGTACGCAAACGCACGTATATTTGCGAGTGAGTGCTTCAAAATGAGAATTGATACTGTAAGGGATATGGCTCATAAGAGTAGTTACGTTGGTACATACTCAGTTGTACGCGAACGCACGTACATTTGCGAGTGAGTGCTTCAAAATAAGAACTGATACTGTAAGGGAAATTGCTCATAAGTGTAGTTACGTTGGTACATACTCAGTTGTACGCGAACGCACGTATATTTGCGAGTGAGTGCTTCAAAATGAGAATTGATACTGTAAGGGAAATGGCTCATAAGTGTAGTTACGTTGGTACATACTCAGTTGTACGCGAACGCACGTACATTTGCGAGTGAGTGCTTCAGAATAAGAACTGATACTGTAAGGGAAATGGCTCATAAGTGTAGTTACGTTTGTACATACTCAGTTGTACGCGAACGCACGTACATTTGCGAGTGAGTGCTTCAAAATAAGAATTGATACTGTAAGGGAAATGGCTCATAAGTGTAGTTACGTTGGTACATACTCAGTTGTACGCGAACGCACGTACATTTGCGAGTGAGTGCTTCAAAATAAGAACTGATACTGTAAGGGAAATGGCTCATAAGTGTAGTTACGTTGGTACATACTCAGTTGTACGCGAACGCACGTACATTTGCGAGTGAGTGCATCAAAATGAGAATTGATACTGTAAGGGAAATGGCTCATAAGTGTAGTTACGTTGGTTCATACTCAGTTGTACGCGAACGCACGTACATTTGCGAGTGAGTGCTTCAAAATGAGAATTGATACTGTAAGGGAAATGGCTCATAAGTGTAGTTACGTTTGTACATACTCAGTTGTACGCGAACGCACGTACATTTGCGAGGGAGTGCTTCAAAATATGAAATGATACTCTAAGGGAAATGGCTCATAAGTGTAGTTACGTTGGTACATACTCAGTTGTACGCGAACGCACGTACATTTGCGAGTGAGTGCTTCAAAATGAGAATTGATACTGTAAGGGAAATGGCTCATAAGTGTAGTTACGTTGGTACATACTCAGTTGTACGCGAACGCACGTACATTTGTGAGTGAGTGCTTCAGAATAATAACTGATACTGTAAGGGAAATGGCTCATAAGTGTAGTTACGTTGGTACATACTCAGTTGTACGCGAACGCACGTACATTTGCGAGTGAGTGCTTCAAAATATGAACTGATACTGTAAGGGAAATGGCTCATAAGTGTAGTTACGTTGGTACATACTCAGTTGTACGCAAACGCACGTACATTTGCGAGTGAGTGCATCAAAATGAGAATTGATACTGTAAGGTAAATGGCTCATAAGTATAGTTACGTTGGTACATACTCAGTTGTACGCGAACGCACGTACATTTGCGAGTGAGTGCTGCAAAATAAGAACTGATACTGTAAGGGAAATGGCTCATAAGTGTAGTTACGTTGGTACATACTCAGTTGTACGCGAACGCACGTATATTTGCGAGTGAGTGCTTCAAAATGAGAATTGATACTCTAAGGGAAATGGCTCATAAGTGTAGTTACGTTGGTACATACTTAGTTGTACGCGAACGCACGTACATTTGCGAGTGAGTGCTTCAAAATAAGAACTGATACTGTAAGGGAAATGGCTCATAAGTGTAGTTACGTTGGTACATACTCAGTTGTACACGAACGCACGTACATTTGCGAGTGTGTGCTTCAAAATAAGAACTGATACTGTAAGGGAAATGGCTCATAAGTGTAGTTACGTTGGTACATACTCAGTTGTACGCGAACGCACGTATATTTGCGAGTGAGTGCTTCAAAATGAGAATTGATACTGTAAGGGAAATGGCTCATAAGTGTAGTTACGTTGGTACATACTCAGTTGTACGCGAACGCACGTATATTTGCGAGTGAGTGCTTCAAAATGAGAATTGATACTGTAAGGGAAATGGCTCATAAGTGTAGTTACGTTGGTACATACTCAGTTGTACGCGAACGCACGTACATTTGCGAGTGAGTGCTTCAGAATAAGAACTGATACTGTAAGGGAAATGGCTCATAAGTGTAGTTACGTTTGTACATACTCAGTTGTACGCGAACGCACGTACATTTGCGAGTGAGTGCTTCAAAATAAGAATTGATACTGTAAGGGAAATGGCTCATAAGTGTAGTTACGTTGGTACATACTCAGTTGTACGCGAACGCACGTACATTTGCGAGTGAGTGCTTCAAAATAAGAACTGATACTGTAAGGGAAATGGCTCATAAGTGTAGTTACGTTGGTACATACTCAGTTGTACGCGAACGCACGTACATTTGCGAGTGAGTGCATCAAAATGAGAATTGATACTGTAAGGTAAATGGCTCATAAGTGTAGTTACGTTGGTACATACTCAGTTGAACGCGAATGCACGTACATTTGCGAGTGAGTGCTGCAAAATAAGAACTGATACTGTAAGGGAAATAGCTCATAAGTGTAGTTACGTTGGTACATACTCAGTTGTACGCGAACGCACGTACATTTGCGAGTGAGTGCTTCAAAATAAGAATTGATACTGTAAGGGAAATTGCTCATAAGTGTAGTTACGTTGGTACATACTCAGTTGCACGCGAACGCACGTACATTTGCGAGTGAGTGCTTCAAAATAAGAATTGATACTGTAAGGGAAATGGCTCATAAGTGTAGTTACTTTGGTACATACTCAGTTGTACGCGAACGCACGTACATTTGCGAGTGAGTGCTTCAGAATAAGAACTGATACTGTAAGGGAAATAACTCATAAGTGTAGTTACGTTGGTTCATACTCAGTTGTACGCGAACGCACGTACATTTGCGAGTGAGTGCTTCAAAATGAGAATTGATACTGTAAGGGAAATGGCTCATAAGTGTAGTTACGTTTGTAGATACTCAGTTGTACGCGAACGCACGTACATTTGCGAGTGAGTGCTTCAAAATATGAACTGATACTGTAAGGGAAATGGCTCATAAGTGTAGTTACGTTGGTACATACTCAGTTGTACGCGAACGCACGTACATTTGCGAGTGAGTGCTTCAAAATAAGAATTGATACTGTAAGGGAAATTGCTCATAAGTGTAGTTACGTTGGTACATACTCAGTTGTACGCGAACGCACGTACATTTGCGAGTGAGTGCTTCAGAATAAGAACTGATACTGTAAGGGAAATGGCTCATAAGTGTAGTTACGTTGGTACATACTCAGTTGTATGCGAACGCACGTACATTTGCGAGTGAGTGCTTCAAAATATGAACTGATACTGTAAGGGAAATGGCTCATAAGTGTAGTTACGTTGGTACATACTCAGTTGTACGCGAACGCACGTACATTTGCGAGTGAGTGCATCAAAATGAGAATTGATACTGTAAGGTAAATGGCTCATAAGTGTAGTTACGTTGGCACATACTCAGTTGTACGCGAACGCACGTACATTTGCGAGTGAGTGCTGCAAAATAAGAACTGATACTGTAAGGGAAATGGCTCATAAGTGTAGTTACGTTAGTACATACTCAGTTGTACGCGAACGCACGTACATTTGCGAGTGAGTGCTTCAAAATAAGAATTGATACTGTAAGGGAAATTGCTCATAAGTGTAGTTACGTTGGTACATACTCAGTTGTACGCGAACGCACGTACATTTGCGAGTGAGTGCTTCAAAATAAGAATTGATACTGTAAGGGAAATGGCTCATAAGTGTAGTTACGTTGGTACATACTCAGTTGTACGCGAACGCACGTATATTTGCGAGTGAGTGCTTCAAAATGAGAATTGATACTGTAAGGGAAATGGCTCATAAGTGTAGTTACGTTGGTACATACTCAGTTGTACGCGAACGCACGTACATTTGCGAGTGAGTGCTTCAAAATAAGAATTGATACTGTAAGGGAAATTGCTCATAAGTGTAGTTACGTTGGTACATACTCAGTTGTACGCGAACGCACGTACATTTGCGAGTCAGTGCTTCAGAATAAGAATTGATACTGTAAGGGAAATGGCTCATAAGTGTAGTTACGTTGGTACATACTCAGTTGTACGCGAACGCACGTACATTTGCGAGTGAGTGCTTCAGAATAAGAACTGATACTGTAAGGGAAATGGCTCATAAGTGTAGTTACGTTGGTACATACTCAGTTGTACGCGAACGCACGTACATTTGCGAGTGAGTGCTTCAAAATAAGAATTGATACTGTAAGGGAAATGGCTCATAAGTGTAGTTACGTTGGTACATACTCAGTTGTACGCGAACGCACGTACATTTGCGAGTGAGTGCTTCAAAATAAGAATTGATACTGTAAGGGAAATTGCTCATAAGTGTAGTTACGTTGGTACATACTCAGTTGTACGCGAACGCACGTACATTTGCGAGTGAGTGCTTCAAAATAAGAATTGATACTGTAAGGGAAATGGCTCATAAGTGTAGTTACGTTGGTACATACTAAGTTGTACGCGAACGCACGTACATTTGCGAGTGAGTGCTTCAGAATAAGAACTGATACTGTAAGGGAAATGGCTCATAAGTGTAGTTACGTTGGTACATACTCAGTTGTACGCGAACGCACGTATATTTGCGAGTGAGTGCTTCAAAATGAGAATTGATACTGTAAGGGAAATGGCTCATAAGTGTAGTTACTTTGGTACATACTCAGTTGTACGCGAACGCACGTACATTTGCGAGTGAGTGCTTCAGAATAAGAACTGATACTGTAAGGGAAATAACTCATAAGTGTAGTTACGTTGGTTCATACTCAGTTGTACGCGAACGCACGTACATTTGCGAGTGAGTGCTTCAAAATGAGAATTGATACTGTAAGGGAAATGGCTCATAAGTGTAGTTACGTTTGTACATACTCAGTTGTACGCGAACGCACGTACATTTGCGAGTGAGTGCTTCAAAATATGAACTGATACTGTAAGGGAAATGGCTCATAAGTGTAGTTACGTTGGTACATACTCAGTTGTACGCGAACGCACGTACATTTGCGAGTGAGTGCTTCAAAATAAGAATTGATACTGTAAGGGAAATTGCTCATAAGTGTAGTTACGTTGGTACATACTCAGTTGTACGCGAACGCACGTACATTTGCGAGTGAGTGCTTCAGAATAAGAACTGATACTGTAAGGGAAATGGCTCATAAGTGTAGTTACGTTGGTACATACTCAGTTGTACGCGAACGCACGTACATTTGCGAGTGAGTGCTTCAAAATATGAACTGATACTGTAAGGGAAATGGCTCATAAGTGTAGTTACGTTGGTACATACTCAGTTGTACGCAAACGCACGTACATTTGCGAGTGAGTGCATCAAAATGAGAATTGATACTGTAAGGTAAATGGCTCATAAGTGTAGTTACGTTGGCACATACTCAGTTGTACGCGAACGCACGTACATTTGCGAGTGAGTGCTGCAAAATAAGAACTGATACTGTAAGGGAAATGGCTCATAAGTGTAGTTACGTTGGTACATACTCAGTTGTACGCGAACGCACGTACATTTGCGAGTGAGTGCTTCAAAATAAGAATTGATACTGTAAGGGAAATTGCTCATAAGTGTAGTTACGTTGGTACATACTCAGTTGTACGCGAACGCACGTACATTTGCGAGTGAGTGCTTCAAAATAAGAATTGATACTGTAAGGGAAATGGCTCATAAGTGTAGTTACGTTGGTACATACTCAGTTGTACGCGAACGCACGTATATTTGCGAGTGAGTGCTTCAAAATGAGAATTGATACTGTAAGGGAAATGGCTCATAAGTGTAGTTACGTTGGTACATACTCAGTTGTACGCGAACGCACGTACATTTGCGAGTGAGTGCTTCAAAATAAGAATTGATACTGTAAGGGAAATTGCTCATTAGTGTAGTTACGTTGGTACATACTCAGTTGTACAAGAACGCACGTACATTTGCGAGTGAGTGCTTCAAAATAAGAATTGATACTGTAAGGGAAATGGCTCATAAGTGCAGTTACGTTGGTACATACTCCGTTGTACGCGAACGCACGTACATTTGCGAGTGAGTGCTTCAGAATAAGAACTGATACTGTAAGGGAAATGGCTCATAAGTGTAGTTACGTTGGTACATACTCAGTTGTACGCGAACGCACGTACATTTGCGAGTGAGTGCTTCAAAATGAGAATTGATACTGTAAGGGAAATAGCTCATAAGTGTAGTTACTTTGGTACATACTCAGTTGTAAGCGAACGCACGTACATTTGCGAGTGAGTGCTTCAGAATAAGAACTGATACTGTAAGGGAAATAGCTCATAAGTGTAGTTACGTTGGTTCATACTCAGTTGTACGCGAACGCACGTACATTTGCGAGTGAGTGCTTCAAAATGAGAATTGATACTGTAAGGGAAATGGCTCATAAGTGTAGTTACGTTTGTACATACTCAGTTGTACGCGAACGCACGTACATTTGCGAGTGAGTGCTTCAAAATATGAACTGATACTCTAAGGGAAATGGCTCATAAGTGTAGTTACGTTGGTACATACTCAGTTGTACGCGAACGCACGTACATTTGCGAGTGAGTGCTTCAAAATGAGAATTGATACTGTAAGGGATATGGCTCATAAGTGTAGTTACGTTGGTACATACTCAGTTGTACGCGAATGCACGTACATTTGTGAGTGAGTGCTTCAGAATAATAACTGATACTGTAAGGGAAATGGCTCATAAGTGTAGTTACGTTGGTACATACTCAGTTGTACGCGAACGCACGTATATTTGCGAGTGAGTGCTTCAAAATGAGAATTGATACTGTAAGGGAAATGGCTCATAAGTGTAGTTACGTTGGTACATACTCAGTTGTACGCGAACGCACGTACATTTGCGAGTGAGTGCTTCAAAATAAGAATTGATACTGTAAGGGAAATTGCTCATAAGTGTAGTTACGTTGGTACATACTCAGTTGTACACGAACGCACGTACATTTGCGAGTGAGTGCTTCAAAATAAGAATTGATACTGTAAGGGAAATGGCTCATAAGTGCAGTTACGTTGGTACATACTCCGTTGTACGCGAACGCACGTACATTTGCGAGTGAGTGCTTCAGAATAAGAACTGATACTGTAAGGGAAATGGCTCATAAGTGTAGTTACGTTGGTACATACTCAGTTGTACGCGAACGCACGTACATTTGCGAGTGAGTGCTTCAAAATAAGAATTGATACTGTAAGGGAAATTGCTCATAAGTGTAGTTACGTTGGTACATACTCAGTTGTACGCGAACGCACGTACATTTGCGAGTGAGTGCTTCAAAATAAGAATTGATACTGTAAGGGAAATGGCTCATAAGTGTAGTTACGTTGGTACATACTCAGTTGTACGCGAACGCACGTACATTTGCGAGTGAGTGCTTCAGAATAAGATCTGATACTGTAAGGGAAATGGCTCATAAGTGTAGTTACGTTGGTACATACTCAGTTGTACGCGAACGCACGTATATTTGCGAGTGAGTGCTTCAAAATGAGAATTGATACTGTAAGGGAAATGGCTCATAAGTGTAGTTACGTTGGTACATACTCAGTTGTACGCGAACGCACGTACATTTGCGAGTGAGTGCTTCAAAATAAGAATTGATACTGTAAGGGAAATTGCTCATTAGTGTAGTTACGTTGGTACATACTCAGTTGTACAAGAACGCACGTACATTTGCGAGTGAGTGCTTCAAAATAAGAATTGATACTGTAAGGGAAATGGCTCATAAGTGCAGTTACGTTGGTACATACTCCGTTGTACGCGAACGCACGTACATTTGCGAGTGAGTGCTTCAGAATAAGAACTGATACTGTAAGGGAAATGGCTCATAAGTGTAGTTACGTTGGTACATACTCAGTTGTACGCGAACGCACGTACATTTGCGAGTGAGTGCTTCAAAATGAGAATTGATACTGTAAGGGAAATAGCTCATAAGTGTAGTTACTTTGGTACATACTCAGTTGTAAGCGAACGCACGTACATTTGCGAGTGAGTGCTTCAGAATAAGAACTGATACTGTAAGGGAAATAGCTCATAAGTGTAGTTACGTTGGTTCATACTCAGTTGTACGCGAACGCACGTACATTTGCGAGTGAGTGCTTCAAAATAAGAATTGATACTGTAAGGGAAATTGCTCATAAGTGTAGTTACGTTGGTACATACTCAGTTGTACGCGAACGCACGTACATTTGCGAGTGAGTGCTTCAGAATAAGAACTGATACTGTAAGGGAAATGGCTCATAAGTGTAGTTACGTTGGTACATACTCAGTTGTATGCGAACGCACGTACATTTGCGAGTGAGTGCTTCAAAATATGAACTGATACTGTAAGGGAAATGGCTCATAAGTGTAGTTACGTTGGTACATACTCAGTTGTACGCGAACGCACGTACATTTGCGAGTGAGTGCATCAAAATGAGAATTGATACTGTAAGGTAAATGGCTCATAAGTGTAGTTACGTTGGCACATACTCAGTTGTACGCGAACGCACGTACATTTGCGAGTGAGTGCTGCAAAATAAGAACTGATACTGTAAGGGAAATGGCTCATAAGTGTAGTTACGTTGGTACATACTCAGTTGTACGCGAACGCACGTACATTTGCGAGTGAGTGCTTCAAAATAAGAATTGATACTGTAAGGGAAATTGCTCATAAGTGTAGTTACGTTGGTACATACTCAGTTGTACGCGAACGCACGTACATTTGCGAGTGAGTGCTTCAAAATAAGAATTGATACTGTAAGGGAAATGGCTCATAAGTGTAGTTACGTTGGTACATACTCAGTTGTACGCGAACGCACGTATATTTGCGAGTGAGTGCTTCAAAATGAGAATTGATACTGTAAGGGAAATGGCTCATAAGTGTAGTTACGTTGGTACATACTCAGTTGTACGCGAACGCACGTACATTTGCGAGTGAGTGCTTCAAAATAAGAATTGATACTGTAAGGGAAATTGCTCATAAGTGTAGTTACGTTGGTACATACTCAGTTGTACGCGAACGCACGTACATTTGCGAGTCAGTGCTTCAGAATAAGAATTGATACTGTAAGGGAAATGGCTCATAAGTGTAGTTACGTTGGTACATACTCAGTTGTACGCGAACGCACGTACATTTGCGAGTGAGTGCTTCAGAATAAGAACTGATACTGTAAGGGAAATGGCTCATAAGTGTAGTTACGTTGGTACATACTCAGTTGTACGCGAACGCACGTACATTTGCGAGTGAGTGCTTCAAAATAAGAATTGATACTGTAAGGGAAATGGCTCATAAGTGTAGTTACGTTGGTACATACTCAGTTGTACGCGAACGCACGTACATTTGCGAGTGAGTGCTTCAAAATAAGAATTGATACTGTAAGGGAAATTGCTCATAAGTGTAGTTACGTTGGTACATACTCAGTTGTACGCGAACGCACGTACATTTGCGAGTGAGTGCTTCAAAATAAGAATTGATACTGTAAGGGAAATGGCTCATAAGTGTAGTTACGTTGGTACATACTAAGTTGTACGCGAACGCACGTACATTTGCGAGTGAGTGCTTCAGAATAAGAACTGATACTGTAAGGGAAATGGCTCATAAGTGTAGTTACGTTGGTACATACTCAGTTGTACGCGAACGCACGTATATTTGCGAGTGAGTGCTTCAAAATGAGAATTGATACTGTAAGGGAAATGGCTCATAAGTGTAGTTACTTTGGTACATACTCAGTTGTACGCGAACGCACGTACATTTGCGAGTGAGTGCTTCAGAATAAGAACTGATACTGTAAGGGAAATAACTCATAAGTGTAGTTACGTTGGTTCATACTCAGTTGTACGCGAACGCACGTACATTTGCGAGTGAGTGCTTCAAAATGAGAATTGATACTGTAAGGGAAATGGCTCATAAGTGTAGTTACGTTTGTACATACTCAGTTGTACGCGAACGCACGTACATTTGCGAGTGAGTGCTTCAAAATATGAACTGATACTGTAAGGGAAATGGCTCATAAGTGTAGTTACGTTGGTACATACTCAGTTGTACGCGAACGCACGTACATTTGCGAGTGAGTGCTTCAAAATAAGAATTGATACTGTAAGGGAAATTGCTCATAAGTGTAGTTACGTTGGTACATACTCAGTTGTACGCGAACGCACGTACATTTGCGAGTGAGTGCTTCAGAATAAGAACTGATACTGTAAGGGAAATGGCTCATAAGTGTAGTTACGTTGGTACATACTCAGTTGTACGCGAACGCACGTACATTTGCGAGTGAGTGCTTCAAAATATGAACTGATACTGTAAGGGAAATGGCTCATAAGTGTAGTTACGTTGGTACATACTCAGTTGTACGCAAACGCACGTACATTTGCGAGTGAGTGCATCAAAATGAGAATTGATACTGTAAGGTAAATGGCTCATAAGTGTAGTTACGTTGGCACATACTCAGTTGTACGCGAACGCACGTACATTTGCGAGTGAGTGCTGCAAAATAAGAACTGATACTGTAAGGGAAATGGCTCATAAGTGTAGTTACGTTGGTACATACTCAGTTGTACGCGAACGCACGTACATTTGCGAGTGAGTGCTTCAAAATAAGAATTGATACTGTAAGGGAAATTGCTCATAAGTGTAGTTACGTTGGTACATACTCAGTTGTACGCGAACGCACGTACATTTGCGAGTGAGTGCTTCAAAATAAGAATTGATACTGTAAGGGAAATGGCTCATAAGTGTAGTTACGTTGGTACATACTCAGTTGTACGCGAACGCACGTATATTTGCGAGTGAGTGCTTCAAAATGAGAATTGATACTGTAAGGGAAATGGCTCATAAGTGTAGTTACGTTGGTACATACTCAGTTGTACGCGAACGCACGTACATTTGCGAGTGAGTGCTTCAAAATAAGAATTGATACTGTAAGGGAAATTGCTCATTAGTGTAGTTACGTTGGTACATACTCAGTTGTACAAGAACGCACGTACATTTGCGAGTGAGTGCTTCAAAATAAGAATTGATACTGTAAGGGAAATGGCTCATAAGTGCAGTTACGTTGGTACATACTCCGTTGTACGCGAACGCACGTACATTTGCGAGTGAGTGCTTCAGAATAAGAACTGATACTGTAAGGGAAATGGCTCATAAGTGTAGTTACGTTGGTACATACTCAGTTGTACGCGAACGCACGTACATTTGCGAGTGAGTGCTTCAAAATGAGAATTGATACTGTAAGGGAAATAGCTCATAAGTGTAGTTACTTTGGTACATACTCAGTTGTAAGCGAACGCACGTACATTTGCGAGTGAGTGCTTCAGAATAAGAACTGATACTGTAAGGGAAATAGCTCATAAGTGTAGTTACGTTGGTTCATACTCAGTTGTACGCGAACGCACGTACATTTGCGAGTGAGTGCTTCAAAATGAGAATTGATACTGTAAGGGAAATGGCTCATAAGTGTAGTTACGTTTGTACATACTCAGTTGTACGCGAACGCACGTACATTTGCGAGTGAGTGCTTCAAAATATGAACTGATACTCTAAGGGAAATGGCTCATAAGTGTAGTTACGTTGGTACATACTCAGTTGTACGCGAACGCACGTACATTTGCGAGTGAGTGCTTCAAAATGAGAATTGATACTGTAAGGGATATGGCTCATAAGTGTAGTTACGTTGGTACATACTCAGTTGTACGCGAATGCACGTACATTTGTGAGTGAGTGCTTCAGAATAATAACTGATACTGTAAGGGAAATGGCTCATAAGTGTAGTTACGTTGGTACATACTCAGTTGTACGCGAACGCACGTATATTTGCGAGTGAGTGCTTCAAAATGAGAATTGATACTGTAAGGGAAATGGCTCATAAGTGTAGTTACGTTGGTACATACTCAGTTGTACGCGAACGCACGTACATTTGCGAGTGAGTGCTTCAAAATAAGAATTGATACTGTAAGGGAAATTGCTCATAAGTGTAGTTACGTTGGTACATACTCAGTTGTACACGAACGCACGTACATTTGCGAGTGAGTGCTTCAAAATAAGAATTGATACTGTAAGGGAAATGGCTCATAAGTGCAGTTACGTTGGTACATACTCCGTTGTACGCGAACGCACGTACATTTGCGAGTGAGTGCTTCAGAATAAGAACTGATACTGTAAGGGAAATGGCTCATAAGTGTAGTTACGTTGGTACATACTCAGTTGTACGCGAACGCACGTACATTTGCGAGTGAGTGCTTCAAAATAAGAATTGATACTGTAAGGGAAATTGCTCATAAGTGTAGTTACGTTGGTACATACTCAGTTGTACGCGAACGCACGTACATTTGCGAGTGAGTGCTTCAAAATAAGAATTGATACTGTAAGGGAAATGGCTCATAAGTGTAGTTACTTTGGTACATACTCAGTTGTACGCGAACGCACGTACATTTGCGAGTGAGTGCTTCAGAATAAGAACTGATACTGTAAGGGAAATAACTCATAAGTGTAGTTACGTTGGTTCATACTCAGTTGTACGCGAACGCACGTACATTTGCGAGTGAGTGCTTCAAAATGAGAATTGATACTGTAAGGGAAATGGCTCATAAGTGTAGTTACGTTTGTAGATACTCAGTTGTACGCGAACGCACGTACATTTGCGAGTGAGTGCTTCAAAATATGAACTGATACTGTAAGGGAAATGGCTCATAAGTGTAGTTACGTTGGTACATACTCAGTTGTACGCGAACGCACGTACATTTGCGAGTGAGTGCTTCAAAATAAGAATTGATACTGTAAGGGAAATTGCTCATAAGTGTAGTTACGTTGGTACATACTCAGTTGTACGCGAACGCACGTACATTTGCGAGTGAGTGCTTCAGAATAAGAACTGATACTGTAAGGGAAATGGCTCATAAGTGTAGTTACGTTGGTACATACTCAGTTGTATGCGAACGCACGTACATTTGCGAGTGAGTGCTTCAAAATATGAACTGATACTGTAAGGGAAATGGCTCATAAGTGTAGTTACGTTGGTACATACTCAGTTGTACGCGAACGCACGTACATTTGCGAGTGAGTGCATCAAAATGAGAATTGATACTGTAAGGTAAATGGCTCATAAGTGTAGTTACGTTGGCACATACTCAGTTGTACGCGAACGCACGTACATTTGCGAGTGAGTGCTGCAAAATAAGAACTGATACTGTAAGGGAAATGGCTCATAAGTGTAGTTACGTTGGTACATACTCAGTTGTACGCGAACGCACGTACATTTGCGAGTGAGTGCTTCAAAATAAGAATTGATACTGTAAGGGAAATTGCTCATAAGTGTAGTTACGTTGGTACATACTCAGTTGTACGCGAACGCACGTACATTTGCGAGTGAGTGCTTCAAAATAAGAATTGATACTGTAAGGGAAATGGCTCATAAGTGTAGTTACGTTGGTACATACTCAGTTGTACGCGAACGCACGTATATTTGCGAGTGAGTGCTTCAAAATGAGAATTGATACTGTAAGGGAAATGGCTCATAAGTGTAGTTACGTTGGTACATACTCAGTTGTACGCGAACGCACGTACATTTGCGAGTGAGTGCTTCAAAATAAGAATTGATACTGTAAGGGAAATTGCTCATAAGTGTAGTTACGTTGGTACATACTCAGTTGTACGCGAACGCACGTACATTTGCGAGTCAGTGCTTCAGAATAAGAATTGATACTGTAAGGGAAATGGCTCATAAGTGTAGTTACGTTGGTACATACTCAGTTGTACGCGAACGCACGTACATTTGCGAGTGAGTGCTTCAGAATAAGAACTGATACTGTAAGGGAAATGGCTCATAAGTGTAGTTACGTTGGTACATACTCAGTTGTACGCGAACGCACGTACATTTGCGAGTGAGTGCTTCAAAATAAGAATTGATACTGTAAGGGAAATGGCTCATAAGTGTAGTTACGTTGGTACATACTCAGTTGTACGCGAACGCACGTACATTTGCGAGTGAGTGCTTCAAAATAAGAATTGATACTGTAAGGGAAATTGCTCATAAGTGTAGTTACGTTGGTACATACTCAGTTGTACGCGAACGCACGTACATTTGCGAGTGAGTGCTTCAAAATAAGAATTGATACTGTAAGGGAAATGGCTCATAAGTGTAGTTACGTTGGTACATACTAAGTTGTACGCGAACGCACGTACATTTGCGAGTGAGTGCTTCAGAATAAGAACTGATACTGTAAGGGAAATGGCTCATAAGTGTAGTTACGTTGGTACATACTCAGTTGTACGCGAACGCACGTATATTTGCGAGTGAGTGCTTCAAAATGAGAATTGATACTGTAAGGGAAATGGCTCATAAGTGTAGTTACTTTGGTACATACTCAGTTGTACGCGAACGCACGTACATTTGCGAGTGAGTGCTTCAGAATAAGAACTGATACTGTAAGGGAAATAACTCATAAGTGTAGTTACGTTGGTTCATACTCAGTTGTACGCGAACGCACGTACATTTGCGAGTGAGTGCTTCAAAATGAGAATTGATACTGTAAGGGAAATGGCTCATAAGTGTAGTTACGTTTGTACATACTCAGTTGTACGCGAACGCACGTACATTTGCGAGTGAGTGCTTCAAAATATGAACTGATACTGTAAGGGAAATGGCTCATAAGTGTAGTTACGTTGGTACATACTCAGTTGTACGCGAACGCACGTACATTTGCGAGTGAGTGCTTCAAAATAAGAATTGATACTGTAAGGGAAATTGCTCATAAGTGTAGTTACGTTGGTACATACTCAGTTGTACGCGAACGCACGTACATTTGCGAGTGAGTGCTTCAGAATAAGAACTGATACTGTAAGGGAAATGGCTCATAAGTGTAGTTACGTTGGTACATACTCAGTTGTACGCGAACGCACGTACATTTGCGAGTGAGTGCTTCAAAATATGAACTGATACTGTAAGGGAAATGGCTCATAAGTGTAGTTACGTTGGTACATACTCAGTTGTACGCAAACGCACGTACATTTGCGAGTGAGTGCATCAAAATGAGAATTGATACTGTAAGGTAAATGGCTCATAAGTGTAGTTACGTTGGCACATACTCAGTTGTACGCGAACGCACGTACATTTGCGAGTGAGTGCTGCAAAATAAGAACTGATACTGTAAGGGAAATGGCTCATAAGTGTAGTTACGTTGGTACATACTCAGTTGTACGCGAACGCACGTACATTTGCGAGTGAGTGCTTCAAAATAAGAATTGATACTGTAAGGGAAATTGCTCATAAGTGTAGTTACGTTGGTACATACTCAGTTGTACGCGAACGCACGTACATTTGCGAGTGAGTGCTTCAAAATAAGAATTGATACTGTAAGGGAAATGGCTCATAAGTGTAGTTACGTTGGTACATACTCAGTTGTACGCGAACGCACGTATATTTGCGAGTGAGTGCTTCAAAATGAGAATTGATACTGTAAGGGAAATGGCTCATAAGTGTAGTTACGTTGGTACATACTCAGTTGTACGCGAACGCACGTACATTTGCGAGTGAGTGCTTCAAAATAAGAATTGATACTGTAAGGGAAATTGCTCATTAGTGTAGTTACGTTGGTACATACTCAGTTGTACAAGAACGCACGTACATTTGCGAGTGAGTGCTTCAAAATAAGAATTGATACTGTAAGGGAAATGGCTCATAAGTGCAGTTACGTTGGTACATACTCCGTTGTACGCGAACGCACGTACATTTGCGAGTGAGTGCTTCAGAATAAGAACTGATACTGTAAGGGAAATGGCTCATAAGTGTAGTTACGTTGGTACATACTCAGTTGTACGCGAACGCACGTACATTTGCGAGTGAGTGCTTCAAAATGAGAATTGATACTGTAAGGGAAATAGCTCATAAGTGTAGTTACTTTGGTACATACTCAGTTGTAAGCGAACGCACGTACATTTGCGAGTGAGTGCTTCAGAATAAGAACTGATACTGTAAGGGAAATAGCTCATAAGTGTAGTTACGTTGGTTCATACTCAGTTGTACGCGAACGCACGTACATTTGCGAGTGAGTGCTTCAAAATGAGAATTGATACTGTAAGGGAAATGGCTCATAAGTGTAGTTACGTTTGTACATACTCAGTTGTACGCGAACGCACGTACATTTGCGAGTGAGTGCTTCAAAATATGAACTGATACTCTAAGGGAAATGGCTCATAAGTGTAGTTACGTTGGTACATACTCAGTTGTACGCGAACGCACGTACATTTGCGAGTGAGTGCTTCAAAATGAGAATTGATACTGTAAGGGATATGGCTCATAAGTGTAGTTACGTTGGTACATACTCAGTTGTACGCGAATGCACGTACATTTGTGAGTGAGTGCTTCAGAATAATAACTGATACTGTAAGGGAAATGGCTCATAAGTGTAGTTACGTTGGTACATACTCAGTTGTACGCGAACGCACGTATATTTGCGAGTGAGTGCTTCAAAATGAGAATTGATACTGTAAGGGAAATGGCTCATAAGTGTAGTTACGTTGGTACATACTCAGTTGTACGCGAACGCACGTACATTTGCGAGTGAGTGCTTCAAAATAAGAATTGATACTGTAAGGGAAATTGCTCATAAGTGTAGTTACGTTGGTACATACTCAGTTGTACACGAACGCACGTACATTTGCGAGTGAGTGCTTCAAAATAAGAATTGATACTGTAAGGGAAATGGCTCATAAGTGCAGTTACGTTGGTACATACTCCGTTGTACGCGAACGCACGTACATTTGCGAGTGAGTGCTTCAGAATAAGAACTGATACTGTAAGGGAAATGGCTCATAAGTGTAGTTACGTTGGTACATACTCAGTTGTACGCGAACGCACGTACATTTGCGAGTGAGTGCTTCAAAATAAGAATTGATACTGTAAGGGAAATTGCTCATAAGTGTAGTTACGTTGGTACATACTCAGTTGTACGCGAACGCACGTACATTTGCGAGTGAGTGCTTCAAAATAAGAATTGATACTGTAAGGGAAATGGCTCATAAGTGTAGTTACGTTGGTACATACTCAGTTGTACGCGAACGCACGTACATTTGCGAGTGAGTGCTTCAGAATAAGATCTGATACTGTAAGGGAAATGGCTCATAAGTGTAGTTACGTTGGTACATACTCAGTTGTACGCGAACGCACGTATATTTGCGAGTGAGTGCTTCAAAATGAGAATTGATACTGTAAGGGAAATGGCTCATAAGTGTAGTTACGTTGGTACATACTCAGTTGTACGCGAACGCACGTACATTTGCGAGTGAGTGCTTCAAAATAAGAATTGATACTGTAAGGGAAATTGCTCATTAGTGTAGTTACGTTGGTACATACTCAGTTGTACAAGAACGCACGTACATTTGCGAGTGAGTGCTTCAAAATAAGAATTGATACTGTAAGGGAAATGGCTCATAAGTGCAGTTACGTTGGTACATACTCCGTTGTACGCGAACGCACGTACATTTGCGAGTGAGTGCTTCAGAATAAGAACTGATACTGTAAGGGAAATGGCTCATAAGTGTAGTTACGTTGGTACATACTCAGTTGTACGCGAACGCACGTACATTTGCGAGTGAGTGCTTCAAAATGAGAATTGATACTGTAAGGGAAATAGCTCATAAGTGTAGTTACTTTGGTACATACTCAGTTGTAAGCGAACGCACGTACATTTGCGAGTGAGTGCTTCAGAATAAGAACTGATACTGTAAGGGAAATAGCTCATAAGTGTAGTTACGTTGGTTCATACTCAGTTGTACGCGAACGCACGTACATTTGCGAGTGAGTGCTTCAAAATGAGAATTGATACTGTAAGGGAAATGGCTCATAAGTGTAGTTACGTTTGTACATACTCAGTTGTACGCGAACGCACGTACATTTGCGAGTGAGTGCTTCAAAATATGAACTGATACTCTAAGGGAAATGGCTCATAAGTGTAGTTACGTTGGTACATACTCAGTTGTACGCGAACGCACGTACATTTGCGAGTGAGTGCTTCAAAATGAGAATTGATACTGTAAGGGAAATGGCTCATAAGTGCAGTTACGTTGGTACATACTCCGTTGTACGCGAACGCACGTACATTTGCGAGTGAGTGCTTCAGAATAAGAACTGATACTGTAAGGGAAATGGCTCATAAGTGTAGTTACGTTGGTACATACTCAGTTGTACGCGAACGCACGTACATTTGCGAGTGAGTGCTTCAAAATAAGAATTGATACTGTAAGGGAAATGGCTCATAAGTGTAGTTACGTTGGTACATACTCAGTTGTACGCGAACGCACGTACAATTGCGAGTGAGTGCTTCAGAATAAGAACTGATACTGTAAGGGAAATGGCTCATAAGTGTAGTTACGTTGGTACATACTCAGTTGTACGCGAACGCACGTACATTTGCGAGTGAGTGCTTCAAAATAAGAATTGATACTGTAAGGGAAATGGCTCATAAGTGTAGTTACGTTGGTACATACTAAGTTGTACGCGAACGCACGTACATTTGCGAGTGAGTGCTTCAGAATAAGAACTGATACTGTAAGGGAAATGGCTCATAAGTGTAGTTACGTTGGTACATACTCAGTTGTACGCGAACGCACGTATATTTGCGAGTGAGTGCTTCAAAATGAGAATTGATACTGTAAGGGAAATAGCTCATAAGTGTAGTTACTTTGGTACATACTCAGTTGTACGCGAACGCACGTACATTTGCGAGTGAGTGCTTCAGAATAAGAACTGATACTGTAAGGGAAATAGCTCATAAGTGTAGTTACGTTGGTTCATACTCAGTTGTACGCGAACGCACGTACATTTGCGAGTGAGTGCTTCAAAATGAGAATTGATACTGTAAGGGAAATGGCTCATAAGTGTAGTTACGTTTGTACATACTCAGTTGTACGCGAACGCACGTACATTTGCGAGTGAGTGCTTCAAAATATGAAATGATACTCTAAGGGAAATGGCTCATAAGTGGAGTTACGTTGGTACATACTCAGTTGTACGCGAACGCACGTATATTTGCGAGTGAGTGCTTCAAAATGAGAATTGATACTGTAAGGGAAATGGCTCATAAGTGTAGTTACGTTGGTACATACTCAGTTGTACGCGAACGCACGTACATTTGTGAGTGAGTGCTTCAGAATAATAACTGATACTGTAAGGGAAATGGCTCATAAGTGTAGTTACGTTGGTACATACTCAGTTGTACGCGAACGCACGTACATTTGCGAGTGAGTGCTTCAAAATATGAACTGATACTGTAAGGGAAATGGCTCATAAGTGTAGTTACGTTGGTACATACTCAGTTGTACGCGAACGCACGTACATTTGCGAGTGAGTGCTTCAAAATAAGAACTGATACTGTAAGGGAAATGGCTCATAAGTGTAGTTACGTTGGTACATACTCAGTTGTACGCGAACGCGCGTACATTTGCGAGTGAGTGCTTCAAAATAAGAACTGATACTGTAAGGGAAATGGCTCATAAGTGTAGTTACGTTTGTACATACTCAGTTGTACGCGAACGCACGTACATTTGCGAGTGAGTGCTTCAAAATAAGAATTGATACTGTAAGGGAAATTTCTCATAAGTGCAGTTACGTTGGTACATACTCAGTTGTACGCGAACGCAGGTACATTTGCGAGTGAGTGCTTCAAAATAAGAATTTATACTGTAAGGGAAATTGCTCATAAGTGTAGTTACGTTGGTACATACTCAGTTGTACGCGAACGCACGTACATTTGCGAGTGAGTGCTTCAAAATATGAACTGATACTCTAAGGGAAATGGCTCATAAGTGTAGTTACGTTGGTACATACTCAGTTGTACGCGAACGCACGTACATTTGCGAGTGAGTGCTTCAAAATGAGAATTGATACCGTAAGGGAAATGGCTCATAAGTGTAGTTACGTTGGTACATACTCAGTTGTACGCGAACGCACGTACATTTGCGAGTGAGTGCTTCAAAATAAGAATTGATACTGTAAGGGAAATGGCTCATAAGTGCAGTTACGTTGGTACATACTCCGTTGTACGCGAACGCACGTACATTTGCGAGTGAGTGCTTCAGAATAAGAACTGATACTGTAAGGGAAATGGCTCATAAGTGTAGTTACGTTGGTACATACTCAGTTGTACGCGAACGCACGTACATTTGCGAGTGAGTGCTTCAAAATAAGAATTGATACTGTAAGGGAAATGGCTCATAAGTGTAGTTACGTTGGTACATACTCAGTTGTACGCGAACGCACGTACATTTGCGAGTGAGTGCTTCAGAATAAGAACTGATACTGTAAGGGAAATGGCTCATAAGTGTAGTTACGTTGGTACATACTCAGTTGTACGCGAACGCACGTACATTTGCGAGTGAGTGCTTCAAAATAAGAATTGATACTGTAAGGGAAATGGCTCATAAGTGTAGTTACGTTGGTACATACTAAGTTGTACGCGAACGCACGTACATTTGCGAGTGAGTGCTTCAGAATAAGAACTGATACTGTAAGGGAAATGGCTCATAAGTGTAGTTACGTTGGTACATACTCAGTTGTACGCGAACGCACGTATATTTGCGAGTGAGTGCTTCAAAATGAGAATTGATACTGTAAGGGAAATGGCTCATAAGTGAAGAGCGTTGGTACATACTCAGTTGTACGCGAACGCACGTACATTTGCGAGTGAGTGCTTCAGAATAAGAACTGATCCTGTAAGGGAAATGGCTCATAAGTGTAGTTACGTTGGTTCATACTCAGTTGTACGCGAACGCACGTACATTTGCGAGTGAGTGCTTCAAAATGAGAATTGATACTGTAAGGGAAATGGCTCATAAGTGTAGTTACGTTTGTACATACTCAGTTGTACGCGAACGCACGTACATTTGCGCGTGAGTGCTTCAAAATATGAACTGATACTGTAAGGGAAATGGCTCATAAGTGTAGTTACGTTGGTACATACTCAGTTGTACGCGAACGCACGTACATTTGCGAGTGAGTGCTTCAAAATGAGAATTGATACTGTAAGGGAAATGGCTCATAAGTGTAGTTACGTTGGTACATACTCGGTTGTACGCGAACGCACGTACATTTGTGAGTGAGTGCTTCAGAATAATAACTGATACTGTAAGGGAAATGGCTCATAAGTGTAGTTACGTTTTTACATACTCAGTTGTACGCGAACGCACGTACATTTGCGAGTGAGTGCTTCAAAATATGAACTGATACTGTAAGGGAAATGGCTCATAAGTGTAGTTACGTTGGTACATACTCAGTTGTACGCGAACGCACGTACATTTGCGAGTGAGTGCTTCAAAATAAGAATTGATACTGTAAGGGAAATTGCTCATAAGTGTAGTTACGTTGGTGCATACTCAGTTGTACGCGAACGCACGTACATTTGCGAGTGAGTGCTTCAAAATAAGAACTGATACTGTAAGGGAAATGGCTCATAAGTGTAGTTACGTTTGTACATACTCAGTTGTACGCGAACGCACGTACATTTGCGAGTGAGTGCTTCAAAATAAGAATTGATACTGTAAGGGAAATTTCTCATAAGTGTAGTTACGTTGGTACATACTCAGTTGTACGCGAACGCACGTACATTTGCGAGTGAGTGCTTCAGAATAAGAACTGATACTGTAAGGGAAATGGCTCATAAGTGTAGTTACGTTGGTACATACTCAGTTGTACGCGAACGCACGTATATTTGCGAGTGAGTGCTTCAAAATGAGAATTGATACTGTAAGGGAAATGGCTCATAAGTGTAGTTACGTTGGTACATACTCAGTTGTACGCGAACGCACGTATATTTGCGAGTGAGTGCTTCAAAATATGAACTGATACTGTAAGGGAAATGGCTCATAAGTGTAGTTACGTTGGTACATACTCAGTTGTACGCGAACGCACGTACATTTGCGAGTGAGTGCTTCAAAATAAGAATTGATACTGTAAGGGAAATGGCTCATAAGTGTAGTTACGTTGGTACATACTCAGTTGTACGCGAACGCACGTACATTTGCGAGTGAGTGCTTCAGAATAAGAACTGATACTGTAAGGGAAATGGCTCATAAGTGTAGTTACGTTGGTACATACTCAGTTGTACGCGAACGCACGTATATGTGCTAGTGAGTGCTTCAAAATAAGAATTGATACTGTAAGGGAAATGGCTCATAAGTGTAGTTACGTTGGTACATACTAAGTTGTACGCGAACGCACGTACATTTGCGAGTGAGTGCTTCAGAATAAGAACTGATACTGTAAGGGAAATGGCTCATAAGTGTAGTTACGTTGGTACATACTCAGTTGTACGCGAACGCACGTATATTTGCGAGTGAGTGCTTCAAAATGAGAATTGATACTGTAAGGGAAATGGCTCATAAGTGAAGAGCGTTGGTACATACTCAGTTGTACGCGAACGCACGTACATTTGCGAGTGAGTGCTTCAGAATAAGAACTGATCCTGTAAGGGAAATGGCTCATAAGTGTAGTTACGTTGGTTCATACTCAGTTGTACGCGAACGCACGTACATTTGCGAGTGAGTGCTTCAAAATGAGAATTGATACTGTAAGGGAAATGGCTCATAAGTGTAGTTACGTTTGTACATACTCAGTTGTACGCGAACGCACGTACATTTGCGAGTGAGTGCTTCAAAATATGAACTGATACTGTAAGGGAAATGGCTCATAAGTGTAGTTACGTTGGTACATACTCAGTTGTACGCGAACGCACGTACATTTGCGAGTGAGTGCTTCAAAATGAGAATTGATACTGTAAGGGAAATGGCTCATAAGTGTAGTTACGTTGGTACATACTCAGTTGTACGCGAACGCACGTACATTTGTGAGTGAGTGCTTCAGAATAATAACTGATACTGTAAGGGAAATGGCTCATAAGTGTAGTTACGTTTTTACATACTCAGTTGTACGCGAACGCACGTACATTTGCGAGTGAGTGCTTCAAAATATGAACTGATACTGTAAGGGAAATGGCTCATAAGTGTAGTTACGTTGGTACATACTCAGTTGTACGCGAACGCACGTACATTTGCGAGTGAGTGCTTCAAAATAAGAATTGATACTGTAAGGGAAATTGCTCATAAGTGTAGTTACGTTGGTGCATACTCAGTTGTACGCGAACGCACGTACATTTGCGAGTGAGTGCTTGAAAATAAGAACTGATACTGTAAGGGAAATGGCTCATAAGTGTAGTTACGTTTGTACATACTCAGTTGTACGCGAACGCACGTACATTTGCGAGTGAGTGCTTCAAAATAAGAATTGATACTGTAAGGGAAATTTCTCATAAGTGTAGTTACGTTGGTACATACTCAGTTGTACGCGAACGCACGTACATTTGCGAGTGAGTGCTTCAGAATAAGAACTGATACTGTAAGGGAAATGGCTCATAAGTGTAGTTACGTTGGTACATACTCAGTTGTACGCGAACGCACGTATATTTGCGAGTGAGTGCTTCAAAATGAGAATTGATACTGTAAGGGAAATGGCTCATAAGTGTAGTTACGTTGGTACATACTCAGTTGTACGCGAACGCACGTATATTTGCGAGTGAGTGCTTCAAAATATGAACTGATACTGTAAGGGAAATGGCTCATAAGTGTAGTTACGTTGGTACATACTCAGTTGTACGCGAACGCACGTACATTTGCGAGTGTGTGCTTCAAAATAAGAACTGATACTGTAAGGGAAATGGCTTATAAGTGTAGTTACGTTGGTACATACTCAGTTGTACGCGAACGCACGTACATTTGCGAGTGAGTGCTTCAAAATATGAAATGATACTGTAAGGGAAATGGCTCATAAGTGTTGTTACGTTGGTACATACTAAGTTGTACGCGAACGCACGTACATTTGCGAGTGAGTGCTTCAGAATAAGAACTGATACTGTAAGGGAAATGGCTCATAAGTGTAGTTACGTTGGTACATACTCAGTTGTACGCGAACGCACGTATATTTGCGAGTGAGTGCTTCAAAATGAGAATTGATACTGTAAGGGAAATGGCTCATAAGTGTAGTTACGTTGGTACATACTCAGTTGTACGCGAACGCACGTACATTTGCGAGTGAGTGCTTCAGAATAAGAACTGATACTGTAAGGGAAATAGCTCATAAGTGTAGTTACGTTGGTTCATACTCAGTTGTACGCGAACGCACGTACATTTGCGAGTGAGTGCTTCAAAATGAGAATTGATACTGTAAGGGAAATGGCTCATAAGTGTAGTTACGTTTGTACATACTCAGCTGTACGCGAACGCACGTACATTTGCGAGTGAGTGCTTCAAAATATGAACTGATACTCTAAGGGAAATGGCTCATAAGTGTAGTTACGTTGGTACATACTCAGTTGTACGCGAACGCACGTACATTTGCGAGTGAGTGCTTCAAAATGAGAATTGATACTGTAAGGGAAATGGCTCATAAGTGTAGTTACGTTGGTACATACTCAGTTGTACGCGAACGCACGTACATTTGTGAGTGAGTGCTTCAGAATAATAACTGATACTGTAAGGGAAATGGCTCATAAGTGTAGTTACGTTGGTACATACTCAGTTGTACGCGAACGCACGTACATTTGCGAGTGAGTGCTTCAAAATATGAACTGATACTGTAAGGGAAATGGCTCATAAGTGTAGTTACGTTGGTACATACTCAGTTGTACGCGAACGCACGTACATTTGCGAGTGAGTGCTTCAAAATAAGAATTGATACTGTAAGGGAAATTGCTCATAAGTGTAGTTACGTTGGTACATACTCAGTTGTACGCGAACGCACGTATATTTGCGAGTGAGTGCTTCAAAATAAGAACTGATACTGTAAGGGAAATGGCTCATAAGTGTAGTTACGTTTGTACATACTCAGTTGTACGCGAACGCACGTACATTTGCGAGTGAGTGCTTCAAAATACGAATTGATACTGTAAGGGAAATTTCTCATAAGTGTAGTTACGTTGGTACATACTCAGTTGTACGCGAACGCACGTACATTTGCGAGTGAGTGCTTCAAAATAAGAATTGATACTGTAAGGGAAATTGCTCATAAGTGTAGTTACGTTGGTGCATACTCAGTTGTACGCGAACGCACGTACATTTGCGAGTGAGTGCTTCAAAATAAGAACTGATACTGTAAGGGAAATGGCTCATAAGTGTAGTTACGTTGGTACATACTCAGTTGCACGCGAACGCACGTACATTTGCGAGTGAGTGCTTCAGAATAAGAACTGATACTGTAAGAGAAATGGCTCATAAGTGTAGTTACGTTGGTACATACTCAGTTGTACGCGAACGCACGTATAATTGCGAGTGAGTGCTTCAAAATATGAACTGATACTGTAAGGGAAATGGCTCATAAGTGTAGTTACGTTGGTACATACTCAGTTGTACGCGAACGCACGTACATTTGCGAGTGAGTGCTTCAGAATAAGAACTGATACTGTAAGGGAAATGGCTCATAAGTGTAGTTACGTTGGTACATACTCAGTTGTACGCGAACGCACGTACATTTGCGAGTGAGTGCTTCAAAATAAGAATTGATACTGTAAGGGAAATGGCTCATAAGTGTAGTTACGTACGTACATACTAAGTTGTACGCGAACGCACGTACATTTGCGAGTGAGTGCTTCAGAATAAGAACTGATACTGTAAGGGAAATGGCTCATAAGTGTAGTTACGTTGGTACATACTCAGTTGTACGCGAACGCACGTATATTTGCGAGTGAGTGCTTCAAAATGAGAATTGATACTGTAAGGGAAATGGCTCATAAGTGAAGAGCGTTGGTACATACTCAGTTGTACGCGAACGCACGTACATTTGCGAGTGAGTGCTTCAGAATAAGAACTGATCCTGTAAGGGAAATGGCTCATAAGTGTAGTTACGTTGGTTCATACTCAGTTGTACGCGAACGCACGTACATTTGCGAGTGAGTGCTTCAAAATGAGAATTGATACTGTAAGGGAAATGGCTCATAAGTGTAGTTACGTTTGTACATACTCAGTTGTACGCGAACGCACGTACATTTGCGAGTGAGTGCTTCAAAATATGAACTGATACTGTAAGGGAAATGGCTCATAAGTGTAGTTACGTTGGTACATACTCAGTTGTACGCGAACGCACGTACATTTGCGAGTGAGTGCTTCAAAATGAGAATTGATACTGTAAGGGAAATGGCTCATAAGTGTAGTTACGTTGGTACATACTCGGTTGTACGCGAACGCACGTACATTTGTGAGTGAGTGCTTCAGAATAATAACTGATACTGTAAGGGAAATGGCTCATAAGTGTAGTTACGTTTTTACATACTCAGTTGTACGCGAACGCACGTACATTTGCGAGTGAGTGCTTCAAAATATGAACTGATACTGTAAGGGAAATGGCTCATAAGTGTAGTTACGTTGGTACATACTCAGTTGTACGCGAACGCACGTACATTTGCGAGTGAGTGCTTCAAAATAAGAATTGATACTGTAAGGGAAATTGCTCATAAGTGTAGTTACGTTGGTGCATACTCAGTTGTACGCGAACGCACGTACATTTGCGAGTGAGTGCTTCAAAATAAGAACTGATACTGTAAGGGAAATGGCTCATAAGTGTAGTTACGTTTGTACATACTCAGTTGTACGCGAACGCACGTACATTTGCGAGTGAGTGCTTCAAAATAAGAATTGATACTGTAAGGGAAATTTCTCATAAGTGTAGTTACGTTGGTACATACTCAGTTGTACGCGAACGCACGTACATTTGCGAGTGAGTGCTTCAGAATAAGAACTGATACTGTAAGGGAAATGGCTCATAAGTGTAGTTACGTTGGTACATACTCAGTTGTACGCGAACGCACGTATATTTGCGAGTGAGTGCTTCAAAATGAGAATTGATACTGTAAGGGAAATGGCTCATAAGTGTAGTTACGTTGGTACATACTCAGTTGTACGCGAACGCACGTATATTTGCGAGTGAGTGCTTCAAAATATGAACTGATACTGTAAGGGAAATGGCTCATAAGTGTAGTTACGTTGGTACATACTCAGTTGTACGCGAACGCACGTACATTTGCGAGTGAGTGCTTCAAAATAAGAATTGATACTGTAAGGGAAATGGCTCATAAGTGTAGTTACGTTGGTACATACTCAGTTGTACGCGAACGCACGTACATTTGCGAGTGAGTGCTTCAGAATAAGAACTGATACTGTAAGGGAAATGGCTCATAAGTGTAGTTACGTTGGTACATACTCAGTTGTACGCGAACGCACGTACATTTGCGAGTGAGTGCTTCAAAATAAGAATTGATACTGTAAGGGAAATGGCTCATAAGTGTAGTTACGTTGGTACATACTAAGTTGTACGCGAACGCACGTACATTTGCGAGTGAGTGCTTCAGAATAAGAACTGATACTGTAAGGGAAATGGCTCATAAGTGTAGTTACGTTGGTACATACTCAGTTGTACGCGAACGCACGTATATTTGCGAGTGAGTGCTTCAAAATGAGAATTGATACTGTAAGGGAAATGGCTCATAAGTGAAGAGCGTTGGTACATACTCAGTTGTACGCGAACGCACGTACATTTGCGAGTGAGTGCTTCAGAATAAGAACTGATCCTGTAAGGGAAATGGCTCATAAGTGTAGTTACGTTGGTTCATACTCAGTTGTACGCGAACGCACGTACATTTGCGAGTGAGTGCTTCAAAATGAGAATTGATACTGTAAGGGAAATGGCTCATAAGTGTAGTTACGTTTGTACATACTCAGTTGTACGCGAACGCACGTACATTTGCGAGTGAGTGCTTCAAAATATGAACTGATACTGTAAGGGAAATGGCTCATAAGTGTAGTTACGTTGGTACATACTCAGTCGTACGCGAACGCACGTACATTTGCGAGTGAGTGCTTCAAAATGAGAATTGATACTGTAAGGGAAATGGCTCATAAGTGTAGTTACGTTGGTACATACTCAGTTGTACGCGAACGCACGTATATTTGCGAGTGAGTGCTTCAAAATGAGAATTGATACTGTAAGGGAAATGGCTCATAAGTGTAGTTACGTTGGTACATACTCAGTTGTACGCGAACGCACGTATATTTGCGAGTGAGTGCTTCAAAATATGAACTGATACTGTAAGGGAAATGGCTCATAAGTGTAGTTACGTTGGTACATACTCAGTTGTACGCGAACGCACGTACATTTGCGAGTGTGTGCTTCAAAATAAGAACTGATACTGTAAGGGAAATGGCTTATAAGTGTAGTTACGTTGATACATACTCAGTTGTACGCGAACGCACGTACATTTGCGAGTGAGTGCTTCAAAATATGAAATGATACTGTAAGGGAAATGGCTCATAAGTGTAGTTACGTTGGTACATACTAAGTTGTACGCGAACGCACGTACATTTGCGAGTGAGTGCTTCAGAATAAGAACTGATACTGTAAGGGAAATGGCTCATAAGTGTAGTTACGTTGGTACATACTCAGTTGTACGCGAACGCACGTATATTTGCGAGTGAGTGCTTCAAAATGAGAATTGATACTGTAAGGGAAATGGCTCATAAGTGTAGTTACGTTGGTACATACTCAGTTGTACGCGAACGCACGTACATTTGCGAGTGAGTGCTTCAGAATAAGAACTGATACTGTAAGGGAAATAGCTCATAAGTGTAGTTACGTTGGTTCATACTCAGTTGTACGCGAACGCACGTACATTTGCGAGTGAGTGCTTCAAAATGAGAATTGATACTGTAAGGGAAATGGCTCATAAGTGTAGTTACGTTTGTACATACTCAGTTGTACGCGAACGCACGTACATTTGCGAGTGAGTGCTTCAAAATATGAACTGATACTCTAAGGTAAATGGCTCATAAGTGTAGTTACGTTGGTACATACTCAGTTGTACGCGAACGCACGTACATTTGCGAGTGAGTGCTTCAAAATGAGAATTGATACTGTAAGGGAAATGGCTCATAAGTGTAGTTACGTTGGTACATACTCAGTTGTACGCGAACGCACGTACATTTGTGAGTGAGTGCTTCAGAATAATAACTGATACTGTAAGGGAAATGGCTCATAAGTGTAGTTACGTTGGTACATACTCAGTTGTACGCGAACGCACGTACATTTGCGAGTGAGTGCTTCAAAATATGAACTGATACTGTAAGGGAAATGGCTCATAAGTGTAGTTACGTTGGTACATACTCAGTTGTACGCGAACGCACGTACATTTGCGAGTGAGTGCTTCAAAATAAGAATTGATACTGTAAGGGAAATTGCTCATAAGTGTAGTTACGTTGGTACATACTCAGTTGTACGCGAACGCACGTATATTTGCGAGTGAGTGCTTCAAAATAAGAACTGATACTGTAAGGGAAATGGCTCATAAGTGTAGTTTCGTTTGTACATACTCAGTTGTACGCGAACGCACGTACATTTGCGAGTGAGTGCTTCAAAATAAGAATTGATACTGTAAGGGAAATTTCTCATAAGTGTAGTTACGTTGGTACATACTCAGTTGTACGCGAACGCACGTACATTTGCGAGTGAGTGCTTCAAAATAAGAATTGATACTGTAAGGGAAATTGCTCATAAGTGTAGTTACGTTGGTGCATACTCAGTTGTACGCGAACGCACGTACATTTGCGAGTGAGTGCTTCAAAATAAGAACTGATACTGTAAGGGAAATGGCTCATAAGTGTAGTTACGTTGGTACATACTCAGTTGTACGCGAACGCACGTACATTTGCGAGTGAGTGCTTCAGAATAAGAACTGATACTGTAAGGGAAATGGCTCATAAAAGTAGTTACGTTGGTACATACTCAGTTGTACGCGAACGCACGTATAATTGCGAGTGAGTGCTTCAAAATATGAACTGATACTGTAAGGGAAATGGCTCATAAGTGTAGTTACGTTGGTACATACTCAGTTGTACGCGAACGCACGTACATTTGCGAGTGTGTGCATCAAAATAAGAACTGATACTGTAAGGGAAATGGCTTATAAGTGTAGTTACGTTGGTACATACTCAGTTGTACGCGAACGCACGTACATTTGCGAGTGAGTGCTTCAAAATATGAAATGATACTGTAAGGGAAATGGCTCATAAGTGTAGTTACGTTGGTACATACTAAGTTGTACGCGAACGCACGTACATTTGCGAGTGAGTGCTTCAGAATAAGAACTGATACTGTAAGGGAAATGGCTCATAAGTGTAGTTACGTTGGTACATACTCAGTTGTACGCGAACGCACGTATATTTGCGAGTGAGTGCTTCAAAATGAGAATTGATACTGTAAGGGAAATGGCTAATAAGTGTAGTTACGTTGGTACATACTCAGTTGTACGCGAACGCACGTACATTTGCGAGTGAGTGCTTCAGAATAAGAACTGATACTGTAAGGGATATAGCTCATAAGTGTAGTTACGTTGGTTCATACTCAGTTGTACGCGAACGCACGTACATTTGCGAGTGAGTGCTTCAAAATGAGAATTGATACTGTAAGGGAAATGGCTCATAAGTGTAGTTACGTTTGTACATACTCAGTTGTACGCGAACGCACGTACATTTGCGAGTGAGTGCTTCAAAATATGAACTGATACTGTAAGGGAAATGGCTCATAAGTGTAGTTACGTTGGTACATACTCAGTTGTACGCGAACGCACGTACATTTGCGAGTGAGTGCTTCAAAATGAGAATTGATACTGTAAGGGAAATGGCTCATAAGTGTAGTTACGTTGGTACATACTCAGTTGTACGCGAACGCACGTACATTTGTGAGTGAGTGCTTCAGAATAATAACTGATACTGTAAGGGAAATGGCTCATAAGTGTAGTTACGTTGGTACATACTCAGTTGTACGCGAACGCACGTACATTTGCGAGTGAGTGCTTCAAAATATGAACTGATACTGTAAGGGAAATGGCTCATAAGTGTAGTTACGTTGGTACATACTCAGTTGTACGCGAACGCACGTACATTTGCGAGTGAGTGCTTCAAAATAAGAATTGATACTGTAAGGGAAATTGCTCATAAGTGTAGTTACGTTGGTACATACTCAGTTGTACGCGAACGCACGTACATTTGCGAGTGAGTGCTTCAAAATAAGAACTGATACTGTAAGGGAAATGGCTCATAAGTGTAGTTACGTTTGTACATACTCAGTTGTACGCGAACGCACGTACATTTGCGAGTGAGTGCTTCAAAATAAGAATTGATACTGTAAGGGAAATTTCTCATAAGTGTAGTTACGTTGGTACATACTCAGTTGTACGCGAACGCACGTACATTTGCGAGTGAGTGCTTCAGAATAAGAACTGATACTGTAAGGGAAATGGCTCATAAGTGTAGTTACGTTGGTACATACTCAGTTGTACGCGAACGCACGTATATTTGCGAGTGAGTGCTTCAAAATGAGAATTGATACTGTAAGGGAAATGGCTCATAAGTGTAGTTACGTTGGTACATACTCAGTTGTACGCGAACGCACGTATATTTGCGAGTGAGTGCTTCAAAATATGAACTGATACTGTAAGGGAAATGGCTCATAAGTGTAGTTACGTTGGTACATACTCAGTTGTACGCGAACGCACGTACATTTGCGAGTGTGTGCTTCAAAATAAGAACTGATACTGTAAGGGAAATGGCTCATAAGTGTAGTTACGTTGGTACATACTCAGTTGTACGCGAACGCACGTACATTTGCGAGTGAGTGCTTCAAAATATGAAATGATACTGTAAGGGAAATGGCTCATAAGTGTAGTTACGTTGGTACATACTCAGTTGTACGCGAACGCACGTACATTTGCGAGTGAGTGCTTCAAAATAAGAATTGTTACTATAAGGGAAAGGGCTCATAAGTGTAGTTACGTTGGTACATACTCAGAACACAAGATCGAGATAGAGGCACGTACATTCTAGGGTCCATCATTCCCCGTGGCGTGCGTAAAAAAAAAATTGTGGTTAAAATTCATTTATTCGCCTGAGTAAGAAAATGATCGGAATTCGTAATTAAATGAAAAGAATGATTGCATGTTCCGAATGTCGCGGCAAATATGACCTACATATTGAAATTGGGCACGAAGGGAAAAGGATAAACACATTCACGTACCTCTATAGTTGAGCAGTGCCGTCATAAAGATAATTGCCTGCATCTAAATTCCCCATCCAAAATTAAATTAATAATAATTACAGGAGCTGGAATCCATGGCATTGTAAATGAGAAACTCATATTGTTTCAGAAGTTGCTTTCATTATTCAGCATAATTTCACTTGACAATACTAACCACTTCGTTTATACGTCTAGTTACCAGGGCGTAAGAACAACGAATGGCAACTGTTACTAAAACTAATAAATGAAGAGCGTAAATCTTCTTTTGTCCGCCAGTTAAATCCTTCTCAAATTAATCTTTGGTACGAGTGTTGAATTATCAATTATCTGTACATCAGTAATAGAAAATTAATTTTCTTTACGTTATTCACGTCCCATCACCTTAACTTCCTGTCTTCTTCCAATTTCTTCAGTTTTAATGGACATTTCATAACCAATAAAATGCCCGAGTGCACACCTGCCCCTGGAAAAATCTTACAATTTAATATTTGGCCCCTAGATCTGTCTTACAATTATAGAATTAACATGAAACCTTTCGATGTCTCCACGTATATGCCCTTCTTTTATGATTCTTAAGCCAAGTGTCAACGATGATTAAGGTGTGTAAAATTCTTCCAGCCAGCTTCCTCTTTCATTCCTTTCTCCCAGCCCATATTCACCATCTATTCTTTCTTCGCTTCCTTTACCTACTGGCAAAAACCAGTCCGCATAACAATTAAATCCTCGTCTTCTTTAGCTACCTGAATAATTTCTTTCATCTCATCATACATTTCTTCAATGTCATCATCATCCCCGGAGCTAGTTAGCATATAAACTTGTATTATGGTAGTAAGTTTGGCCTCGTGTCTATTTTCGCTACGGTAAAACGTTCACTATGATGTTTACAGTAGCTTACCTGCAATCCTATTTTCTTATTCACTTCTGTAAAACATACTTATCTAATTTGCAAACTGAAATCAAAACTGTATAATACGATCACAATGAAACATAAAGGTAAGTCGTTCTAGAAAATACCTTTAAATTCATCACCTTAACGCATATGAACTCTAAATTTCAAATTACTATTGAAAAAATCAAGGAAACCTACTCAAAAATTAATTCTACTTATCTCGCAACTAAAAATACTAAAATTATTCTTTGCCTTTTTACAAACTGAGTACTTATTCCATGGCATTTCCCAAGTTACATAAATGTACCAGTCACTGAAACCCATATAATCGAAAATATTAAAAATAAGGAAGTCTGAAGATTCAGATTGGTGTTTTTAGTCCGGTTTCCTCAATACGCAGCCAAACTGGTTAAAAAACCAAAATATTTGTCCACACTAAGGACAAAATGTTTCCAGACTTCCTGAATGAGTCATTAAATGCTAAAATGTTTTGCGGAGAATAATCAGTTTCTGTTAACTTGTAAGATTGTGTGAACTTATGAAACTGCATGTACTCTAGTCAAGTAACCACCTCAAATTTCCATTTTAATAATTCCAGCCCAAATGTAGATGTGAGGTGCTCTTATAAGGAAACATGCAGAATTCAGGAGGTCAGTGAAGCGAAAATAAAAAAAAAAGTCGTTTCAGTCCTTCCTTTACGAAGAAAATTACAAATCGTTATTTAACCTCTCTCACGAGTGATATACAGGTACAATGTCAATGATTAACTAACAGATATTAATGAAAAATTCAAAAACGTAAAAAGGAAACCTCTGTAGCAAAAACTATGTTAATTCTTCGAAAGAAACAAGTGATTTTGGGAAGAAACGGAGACTTTCTCTTCTTATGATTCACTTCTGTTTTGACACGCGACGTACTAAAAAGGTAGGTTACCGAAATCCGTATGTTATACATCTTTTATGGAACATAAGGTTATGATTCATATATATAGGTGTCTGCAATTATTGTAGTGAACCTTTTAGCATTACCGTATTGAATTTCTTTAATGATTTTATATTTTCCAGGTAGATGCATCACGGAATTGTGGTCATGCTATTTGAAGGCGAAACGAACGATTCCCAACAGGTCGGACCTGAAGATCTATTTTTACGAAGTCCGAGCGAATATTTACTTTTTACGTGGAATGCACAGTAGTGCTTTACGGTCAACGAGCCTTCAAGCAGCCATGGTCGATCGTGCTCAGTAACAACCAGGGTCTAATACACAGAAAGAATGTAACATCGACGGGTTGAAGGTTAAAAAACATAGTAATGACTCAGTATGCTAAAAGGTTTACTTATATTTGCGTAGATATGCGTAAGGTTACTAACCACATCATGGTACCGCATTTGTAAAGTGTCTTTCCCGTGGCAAACTCATAACCATGCGCAGAATATTTTTTTATTAGTTTGAATATTTCTCTCAGTTTTACCTCCAAATAAGGAAAGAAACGTTGCGGTTGGAGCTAGTGTGCTCTCTTCCCTACTAAAGTTGAATATCGCGTTGATTAAATTTCCTATTTTCCATAGCCCAGAGAATTACTACAGGTAACACCTCATCCACAACTTAATACGCTGCACAGTGCCAGAAACCAAGACTCTTCATATTAAAATATACCTCCGGTATCGACAATCATGACTGTAAAGCCTGCCCTGAGAGTTCTCTACAAATTTGTAGATTGCGACACCTGTCTCATATCGAGATGTGATTCGTGTCGATTGCTGGTGTGGAAGGCGCTAGGGTCGATTCACTTGGTGTCTGTCCAAGCGGTGGTAACCCATTAACTCTCAGAGTGTTGACGTTGAGTGCCACAGTTCGGCCTTACGGCGCGAGGCTTTCGTGTGCGTGGAGAGAGTGAGTAGTACCGGAGTTTATAGTAAAATGGGAGTATTCTGGACGGAATTTCCGTTTCTGGGTGTTCGACCGCCTGCCGCGAATGTTTTTATTTTCCCCAGTTCGGCGACTTGCATGTAGATAACGAAATGGAGGCGAGGACGACAGCTACGAATGCGGTCGTCCGTATTCCGCGAGCAGTGCCTCCTGGGTCTGTATCTCTTCGCTGTTTACTGTCTGACTGCGCAGTTCTCGGTAAGTACGGATCATTCTTTGCTGATACGCCTCGCAGCGCAGCCGTTAAAGAGTTTTCCCTATTTATCTGCGGGCAACGAAGAGGTTCATGCGTGATGTCAGTGCTTGCTGTGTTTAGCGAACTGTGGTTTACTTTAATTCCTTAGAGGATTTTAATTTTCCCTTACACTTCGGAAAAAGGTGAACAATTAGTTGCTTCAGCATACTCCTAGCAGTGAAACTAGTTTGAATAAATGTTAATTCGGGATTTTTGACTGTTTGTGCAATAATTGCTTCGGGACACTTAGCTTCGTAGTTGCGCTCTGCAGTCAAATGTCACAGAATTTTCATTGCATAGAATACTTACTGGGAGGGTTAACTGCAGTTGGCAACGGTGTTTGGAAGACTAGCACAAGGGGTGTCCCGTAATTACAAGTAAATAATGGTGCGTAACGCGTTGAGCCGGTCACAGCTTCTGCAAATAGCGTGGCTGCCAGAACGTTTCAGTTCATCGCGGAGTAGTGGGTACACACAGGGTAGCGTGAAGATCACCCACCCCCGTACGCTATAAAACAGATTTCACCTCAATTAATTAACGTAACTATACAATTACCGTGCTGTGTAACTTGCCAAGCATAGACCGATAACCGCTGGCATCTTGTTAAGCTTTTTGTCGAAAAGCTCTTGCAAAGACGAAGTTTCGCCGCTCATATTCAGTGAAATAGTTTTATTAAAATTTATCCCACCGTGTCGTGAGTTTCCACAACTGTAGAAACTACATAGGTAAAAAGGAAGTATCAATCTTAATAACCAAAAGGGTTGTGATGCCTTATCTCTCATGAAGAGATAAAGATGGGAGTGTATTCCACCCACAACATAAAAGTGAAAGCGCAGTGAAATAAGTAATAGAACTCTCAGGTTCGTCTACGGACAATGTGGGCTGTATGTCCTTACGGTGTATTTTAAAGAACTGCCGTAAGAGGACCAAGTATGGGGACAAATCTTGGCATCCGTGTGCCTCTTCCACTGTGAGGACGAAGCAGCATTAACACAGTTATTAACGGTTTCATCAACCATTGTAAGGAAGTTCGTGTAATCAGGTTTTAAGAAAATTTCCTTTCGGAGAGTTTGTGCTTTAAATGTTCAGGGATCGCCGGCCTGAGTGGCCGTGCGGTTCTAGGCGCTTCAGTCTGGAACCGCGCCGCTGCTACGGTCGCAGGTTCAAATCCTGCCTCGCGCATGGATGTGTGTGATGTCCGAAGGTTAGTTAGGTTTAAGTAGTTCTAAGTTCTAGGCGATTGATGAACACAGACGTCGTCCCAAAGTGCTCAGAGCCATTTGAACCATTTGTTCAGGGATCTGTTTGCACGATAAGTCATGTGGAAGGAGTCATTTCACATTCATATTGCAAATTTGTACTATAAACATCACCATATAATCTCCCCCCCCCCTTTTCCTGAAATGAAGATATACGGATTGAGTTGGCAATTCCAACCCACCAGCTTTTACACATTGCAATCATAGAAACGATTCTACGAAATAGTTGTTAAGGAGAAACTTTTCAATTTATTTCAGTTTACCTTGCCGTCAGACATATTATATCACTGGGTAAGTGCTCAAAAAATTGTTGCAGCGTTGTGCACCCCTTTCTGTGCTACAATCTTAATGCTGGTTAATGAACGTCGTTTTTGCTTCTGGTATTGTAATTATGTACCTCATTGTTAACTCCATGAGGAATTAGTAGACTGTGTAGTTGTCAGTGCCCAGCTCCTTAAACAGATGCCTAAAAGATGATCGCGGGTGAGCGGCACATACTACTCCTACAGCAAGTTATTCGGAAATGAACGTGAAATTCAGGGTGAAACTATTGCCAGAAAACCAGCCAATGATACTTTTGAGAATTTTTTCACCGTTTCTACCATTTATGTATACTGGGAGATTCGTGGATAAATATTTTTCCCATGTTAATCCATTTCCTGGACGTTTTTCGACACTTCTCGAGTTTAGGGGGGCCCCACATGAAATCAGATATTTTTTTTACGGATTATAGTCGGTTTGACTATGCTGATCACGAATATGACATTTGTCATCAGTTTTGAAACAGTAAAGCAACATTGTCATTTAGTCAAAATGTAACAATATAACATAAATGTGATTGAAACAATAAAACATTCTCATGTAATCGAAATATAACAATGCGTAAAGATCATTGAAGTTAAATTGCAGCAAGCTAAATCGCATTTGGATAAAGGCGCATGATGTGATGTATCAAATTGTGAAATGGGTTTGATCCACAGCGTTGCCGCCATAGAACCTCGACCAAATAGTTGGACAGCATATTGCACTGAGTACCAAACATGCGCTTTTTTTCTGTTTTTCTTTCTGTCATATGCCTTCAACACGATTAGTAGTTGCGTGAATAATTGCATCAACGAAATGCATGGAATGATTAACAATCAAATGGTGGTTACGTAAATTCTGGACTGTTAACGATCCCCACAAATCGGAAACAATAGTGGTCCCAGGCCGCACATATTGTTGTAGAATCGGCAGCAAAGTTGTAGCGTCTCTTCGATCTAAAGGAACGAGGAATCTTTCTCTGGTCTGTGTCGTATCCCCCGAATACCCACGGTTGCTTAACCTTGTCACCTCGATAGTATTTTCGGACAAAACAGCTTTAGTCAACCTTAACTGTATGCCCTAGACCGCCTAAAAAATCGGTTCTTGCACGAAACACTCGTGCCAAATGCCTCTGCAGAACTGTTTCCAATACACAGCCGTATTAGCAGAGATTTGCGGTTCACGCATCAAAAATTCCTGTTTATAGAATTCGAAGCTACAGAAGTAAGCCATTTTGATAATGCATTCGATAGACCTGTGAAAAAAATTGCCGAATTGAAATCTTCCTGCAAATGCGTCTTACAGTACGACCGTCGGCATATTGTTTGCGTTCTACCAACATTTCATTCACACCGCCAAGGCATTGGCCATTTTCACATAATCCCACGTTTCAGCAAATCATGACCGAAAGCCCATTCAATAGCTGAACCACTATCACGGCCAACGTCTAACAAATTTGCCATACGAAATTCGGCCAATCAGGGAAAATTCTAGTCGTTAAGAGTTAGTTCGGTGTTTCTTCTGTGCGTTTGTTCTAACACATAACACTGTTATTTGATTTTAGTGTAAACTGAATGAGGCGATTTTATCAAAGTGCTTTGATGTGCTACGATGTAGCTCGAATGATGTTTGCAAATAACATTCGTGGTCCGGTCAAAAAATGAGATTTTCATTAAGTTTTTCTCTCGATATATTATAAAGTTTTTATCGGGGATGTAAACAGACATCTTAAATCAACATAGTCTAACTGATCAAAAAGTGAGATATTTTCGAAAATTGTCCCCCTAAAGTCGACAAGTGCCCGTTTCCTCATCACTAAACAATGTGGAAGTGAAAGCCAGAACTGCTTTATCTGCGTTAGTGCCATTCTCTGTGTCAAAAATACGAGCAGTGTATGCTTCAAAGTGAGATTGAACTGACAAACCTCGTTCCTATACGGGTTTGGTTGTCAAATTTGCCATTGCTTGAGGATTTGTCGAAGTGTGGTCGTTTTAGGGCTTAACGTCCAGCACTGGGATCGGATTTTCCAGTTAAAATGACTCATTCAGCTATCGCAGAAGCGCAGAACAAGGGTGTAGGCAGCCAACTCCACGAAGTGGATGCGCGCCATTGTCTCTCTAGTTCCTCCCTTACTTCATTTGTTGGAAGCATTAAATTCACATTTACGCTCGCGACGTACTGCCTTTTTTGGCGTCTGAACTATAGGTGGGATTGGCGGTTTCGGTGAAAACTGTTACCTTCGAAATTGTTACCATGTATGAAGTGCAGACTGAGATACATTGCGACCCACTCTCCCCACCCCCCTGAAATCATGGTTATGGCTTCAGATCGATCTGTAGCACAGCTAGAGGTCTAGATCAGGTTGAAAGATGAGTTGGCAAAGGTAATAGATGTGAGTGAAGCAGTTTACACACGCACCACCCAAGCGACATATAGAACGCGTGTAGGCGTTTTCACCGACCGACCAACTTTCCATGTTGGGCGGTTGAGCAAACCGCCTGTCAGTTTGTTTTTGTCGGTGTTTCTGGAGATATATGCAGATGTTTATGGGACACATCTGAAGAGTGTCACTATAGATGAATAAAGCTTGTTTTCTGAATTTTAACGAATCCAGTGATTTCGAGCAATACATGTTAAATCGGAAATAAACATGCTTATGGTGAGAGCTGTAACATGTATTAAGTAGTTGAAATGCAAGAAGTGGTGGTGAATGACTAGTGGTGTTCCGGTGTGCCCAGTCACGTCAGGTGTCATCGATAATGTCTTGACTCTGCTGTCGAAAGGAAAATGGTACGATGTCTAATATTTAAATCAATCTGTCGCAAGGCATGGTATTTCCGAATACAACTCCATGCACGCATTTATTTCATGACATGACCCACAGAATTTTCCAATTGAAAACCCTGCATAATTCTCTAGTCTTTCTTTGGAAGATAAACTTAGCGTCAGCTTTCGTTCTTCCACCAGGAGTTTGTCTATTAAAAAATCTCTCCGTCTCCATAGCTGTGTAGTCAGCGCGACTGCATGCCGCGCAAATTGGCTTGGGTTCGATTTTCGACTGGGCCGGTGATTTTCTCATCAGGTACCGGGTATTTTCTTCATTGCATCCTCATCGACACGCCCTGAAGTGGCGTCCACTTAAACTAGGCGACCGGTCTGACGGGAGACCCTGGCCACAATACATCTCATTTCACTGAAAAATCTTAAGGAAAATTTTTAAGGTAATTATCCAAACAAGGGTACAATTCAAAACGGTGGTTAAGTGGCAGGGTACAAGCCGACGAAACAACGGATGTCTCAACTGGAATGATGATATAACGAGATTTTGACTTACCCAAAAACCGGAGTGCACAAGGCATAGCCACTGTTTCGTTGCAAGTGTTAAGCAGTTAAGATACTGATAAAAAGTTTCGCAAACATACAGCGGCTGCAGTGCAGTGGCACGGAAAAATTGTCCATTCTACCATGAAACAAATGTATCCTCATGCGCTCTCTATCCACTGCTATGCACATCAGTTGACCCTCCTCTGTGCTTGTAAAAAATTAATCGATTAAACATTTTTGTGGCAAACCAGGATTTCACGCATTTTTAGACGTTCCTGTAAAAAGTGCACTACTGAGGAATGGGGATTTAAACTACCAGGTTCGTGTGAAAGAAGGTATTTTCATTCACGCGCTATACAAACGATTATTCACTATAGACATGATCAGCATTTAATGATGGGATAGAAAATGAAGGCTGGGATAATTTCTTACATCGAGCGATTGGGCTAAGGATTCTGGATGACCAGGTTTCTTTTTGTACTGCAGCTGTACAATTACATTTCCCTCCATTACAAATATCATGTTTACATTTGCAAAGTAAAACTATTGACAGAAGACGCCATGAGCTTGAAACTGAAAACTGCATTAAGACTGGTGAAAGACTTAAAATGCGAGGAAATTATTTTGAAATGCATTGTGGAAGGTAAGAGCCTTACAAATTTAGTAGAAGCTAAAATTAATTGTAACGAAACAGAAGTGTTCAGAAATTGAGAAGGCTAGTTTTAGAAATAATTGACACGTTAGTAGTATTAGATTACAGGACTCCCCTGAAACTATTCTACACACCTTGTAAATGAGAATGTCCGCAGGTTATAGTAGGCCAAACAATTTCCTTAGAGCCTCAGGACCTCTTTAAATGGATTATAAGCAATGGATTAAAAATGTGTTCTCTAAATGTGAAATTTACTGTCGTTGGTTCTTGCAATTCCAGCGACCACTGTCTTGCAAAAGAAGCATGGGTACGTTAAAAACGTTATGGCCAACTTTCACAACACAAATGACACCATCAACCTTTACGATTTTGGCTGTACCGGTAGACGGGAACTGTGAAACCTTAAAGAAATCGGCAGGATTTCATACCTCGTGTCATCAACGTTTACAACCAGAAAAAGGACAGGAGGGTAGAACAATTTTATAAAAAAGTGTAGGCCTAACGGTGCATTAGTATGTATTAAATTTTAATGAATGTGTAGGTGTTTAATATATTTATGCATTTATGTACTAGTTCCTTAGTTACATGATTTCTACTAAGTCACTTGTGTGGTGTTCATGTTTTACAAGATTTAAGATTTTGCTTTTTCGCAATTCATAATTCTCAGCCTTCCCTACGAAAAATGCCACTCTTCACCACTGGAATTAAGTTTATTTCAATGTCTTTTATTTTGCTTTCCAGTTTTGTATCTCGTCAGTCACGTATAAATCGCGTTGCAGAAAAGTGAATAATTTCAGTCGATAATTGGGGTACAACAGCACTATATTTGAGGTTCGGTTAACTTAGCAAGTGGCTAGAAATCATTATGTAACGAGCAGCCTCTCCTCGCAGCTTACAACCTACTGCGAATGTATTTTTCGCTAAAATGGTTTGATGTTAAACAGTCCTAACACGATTATGAAAAGCATAGGTTCTCATCCGTTTATGTAACGAAGTAGGTGAATCTTTCCTTGCATTAGGCACTTCTTTGCCCAGATTTCACAAAGAGTTTTTGGCCTTGTTACCAGGGTTGTACATAAACTACTAAGTGTTGTAGTTTGGCTTTGAAACCTCGTACATTTAGTAAACACCCCCCCCCCCCCCCCCTTGCTGGTCCGAGGGTTAGAATAGGCCCAAGGTATTCCTGCCTGTCGTAAGAGGCGACTAAAAGGAGTCCCTCCCCCTCAAGGGGGTATTTAGCGCCTGTGTCCGGAGATGGACGGTTTCACGACCTATATTTGCGTTCATTTTGGTTTTTCACTTCTAGTTTCTTCCTTCCTTTGGTTGGTTCCTTTCTTTGTTCTTCTACATCTCACTGTCTTACTCTCCTCCTTGCCTCCTCCTCCTCCTTGCCTCCTCCTCCTCCTTGCCTCCTCCTCCTCCTTGCCTCCTCCTCCTCCTTGCCTCCTCCTTGCCTCCTCCTCCTCCTTGCCTCCTCCTCCTCCTTGCCTCCTCCTCCTCCTTGCCTCCTCCTCCTCCTTGCCTCCTCCTCCTCCTTGCCTCCTCCTCCTCCTTGCCTCCTCCTCCTCCTTGCCTCCTCCTCCTCCTTGCCTCCTCCTCCTCCTCCTTGCCTCCTCCTCCTCCTCCTTGCCTCCTCCTCCTCATTGCCTCCTCCTCCTCCTTGCCTCCTCCTCCTCCTCCTTGCCTCCTCCTCCTCCTCCTTGCCTCCTCCTCATTGCCTCCTCCTCATTGCCTCCTCCTCATTGCCTCCTCCTCATTGCCTCCTCCTCATTGCCTCCTCCTCATTGCCTCCTCCTCCTCCTCCTCCTCCTCCTCATTGCCTCCTCCTCCTCCTCCTCCTCCTCATTGCCTCCTCCTCCTCCTCCTCCTCCTCCTCCTCATTGCCTCCTCCTCCTCCTCCTCCTCCTCCTCCTCCTCCTCATTGCCTCCTCCTCCTCCTCCTCCTCCTCCTCATTGCCTCCTCCTCCTCCTCCTCCTCCTCCTCCTCATTGCCTCCTCCTCCTCCTCCTCCTCCTCCTCATTGCCTCCTCCTCCTCCTCCTCCTCCTCATTGCCTCCTCCTCCTCCTCCTCCTCATTGCCTCCTCCTCCTCCTCCTCCTCCTCCTTGCCGCCGCCTCCTCCTCCTCCTCCTCCTTGCCGCCTCCTCCTCCTCCTCCTCCTCCTCCTCCTCCTCCTTGCCGCCTCCTCCTCCTCCTCCTCCTCCTCCTCCTCCTCCTTGCCGCCTCCTCCTCCTCCTCCTCCTCCTCCTCCTCCTCCTCCTTGCCGCCGCCTCCTCCTCCTCCTCCTTGCCGCCTCCTCCTCCTCCTCCTTGCCGCCTCCTCCTCCTCCTCCTTGCCGCCTCCTCCTCCTCCTCCTTGCCGCCTCCTCCTCCTCCTCCTTGCCGCCTCCTCCTCCTCCTCCTTGCCGCCTCCTCCTCCTCCTCCTTGCCGCCTCCTCCTCCTCCTCCTCCTCCTCCTCCTCCTCCTCCTCCTCCTCCTTGCCGCCTCCTCCTCCTCCTCCTTGCCGCCTCCTCCTCCTCCTCCTTGCCGCCTCCTCCTCCTCCTCCTCCTCCTCCTCCTCCTTGCCGCCTCCTCCTCCTCCTCCTCCTCCTCCTCCTCCTTGCCTCCGTGTGTGCCTGAAGGCCGACCCATGCGTAATTCCCCGCCCTGGGTAGACAAGTAAGGCACGCACGTACCCTCTGGTAAAGGCCAGGCCCAGGGAGGGGTGATTGCCTGAGCTGACACCTTCCGACCATGCCGATTGGTCCCTCTGTCCGTTTCTCGGGAGGTGTGACCTGAGGTGTGAACAATCACCTAATGCGGGAATGCCCTCTGAGAGGGTCCCCACAAGGAAGGAGCGCGCCATCAGAGACGCAGACAATCATGGGGGATTCCTCCGCAAAAAATTTTTCTTCTCTCTCTACTTCTGCCCACAAACGGAAACTTGACCAGCCACCAGTTACAAAAGTACTACCGCCAGCTCCACAGTTCCTCGTAGTTTCTCGATCTGAGGACGGAAAGGATTTTTCCTCTGTCAACCCTTTCGTTATCCAGAAGGGCGTAGATGCCATAGCCGGATCTGTCAAGTCTTGTACCAGGTTGCGTAATGGTACCTTGTTACTAGAAACGGAGAGCGCCTTTCAGGCACAAAAACTGCTTCAGGCCACACTCCTGTACACGTTCACTGTCCGGGTGGAGGCTCACCGTAATTTGAATTCGTCTTGTGGAGTGGTCTATACTAGATCACTCGACGGATTGACTGACGAGGAGATTCTTTCCTCGCTGAGCAGGGCGTGACGACTGTCCATAGGGTCATGAAAAAGGTCAACAATGACCTTTTACCGTCCGGACACTTTTACTTGACCTTTGACAGCGTTCAGTTGCCGTCACGCATCAAGGCGGGCTACGAGGTTATTTCTGTTCGCCCCTATGTCCCGACACCTAAGCGCTGCTACCAGTGTCAGCGTTTCAATCACACTCGCCATTCTTGTTCCAATGCGACTACATGTGTGACTTGTGGCAGGGCTGCCCATAAGGGTGACTGTCCACCTCCGTCTCCTTGTTGTGTGAACTGTCGCGGTGACCATGCAGCATCCTCACGCGACTGTCCCGTCTACAAGGAAGAACGCCGTATCCAAGAAATTCGGGTCAAAGAGAGGGTCTCCACCTCGGCTGCTCGCAAGCTATTCGCTAGCAGGAAGCCCACGTTGCTCCCAGCGGGGAAGTACAGTTCTGTCCTCGCCTCTCCACGGACTACCAGGGAGGTGGCGACGCAGACATGCTATCTGACCTTCAGCACAACGGTCGTCCGTTCGGCCAGTGCTACGATCGCCCAGTCGACGTCTCCTCTTCCTCCCGTCGCCCCTCCGACACAAGCACTTCTATCAGCTTCTGCCAGGACGAAGACCCATAATTCAGAAGCACGGGCCTTCAAGAAAGAACCGTCTCATGCAGACCTAGGTTCCTCGAACCCTCAGCCATCGACCAATCCTTCCACAAAACGGCTTTCCAAGAAGGCTCATAGGAAGCACAGTTCTCCTTCACCGTCACGACGCATTTCTCCTCCTGCGCCCCCCCCCCCAGTGGTTGCCGCCACAGGCCGTCATCCGTTTCGCCTGGCCGCACCGCTGGTAGCCGAACATCTGGCCGTTCACCAGCGGAGGAAGCTCCCCCTCGCGGCCATCTTCAGAAGATGGCCGATGAACGATGATTGTCCGCCTCCTGCTAGCGGCGGCAGTGCTCTCTCGAAGCTGGGCCCTTAGCGGCCTTCTCGATGACCCCCTTCTTGCATCTTCTTCTTCTCACAATGGCACTTATTCACTGGAATATTTGCAGCATTCGTTCCAACCGAGAGGACTTGAAACTGCTGCTCCGCTCGCACCGTCCGCTCGTCGTAGACATACTGCAACTTATTGCTCAGCTCCCTGCACCATTTTTGTTAACTGGAGACTTCAATGCTCACCATCCTCTTTGGGGCTCTGCAGCATCCTGTCTGAGGGGCTCCCTGTTAGCAGATGTTTCCAACCAGCTCAATCTAGTCTGCCTCAATACTGGCGCCCCTACTTTCCTTTCAGACACTTCTCACACCTATTCCCATTTTGACCTCTCTGTACGTACTACCCAACTTGCACGCCGGTTTGAGTGGTATGCGCTTTCTGATACATATTCGAGCGACCACTTCCCGTGTGTTATCCATCTCCTGCATCATACCCCTCTCAGTGCTCAACTAGTTGGAACATCTCCAAAGCAGACTGGGGGCTCTTCACTTCCAGGGCGACCTTTCAGGATCAAACCTTCACAAGCTGCGATAGTCAGGCCGCACACCTCACGGAAGTCATTCCCACTGCTGTTGAATATTCCATCCCTCACACTACTTCTCCACGCCGCGTACTGGGCCCCTGGTGGACCGCAGCATGCAGAGACGCCTTAGGTGCTCGTCGACGTGCTTTACGCACCTTTAAACGCCACCCTACAGTGGCGAATTGTATCAATTATAAACGATTACGTGTGCAGTGTCGTCGTATTTTTAAAGAAAGCAAAAACCAGCTGGACTGCTTTCACAGCACCAACAGTTTTACTCCTTTTGTTGTATGGGGTAGACTGCGCCGGCTATCTGGTACTAAGGTCCACTCAACAGTTTCTGGCTTGACGGTCACGAATGAAGTCCTTGTGGCCCCTGAGGATGTCTCCAATGCCTTTGGCCGCTTTTTCGCAGAGGTTTCGAGCTCCACTCATTACCCCCCTGCCTTCCTCCCCCGAAAGCAGGCAGAGGCTCGGCCACCTAATTTCCACTCCTCGAATTGTGAAAACTACAATGCCCCATTCACCATGTGGGAACTCGAAAATGCACTTGCCTGGTCACGGTCCTCCGCTCTGGGGCCTGATTCTAGTCATATTCAGATGCTGAAGAACCTTTCTCCTGCGGGTAAAGGTTTCCTTCTTCGTACTTACAATCGCATCTGGATTGAGGGACATGTTCCCACATGCTGGCGCGAGTCTATTGTTGTACCGATTCCTAAGCCGGGGAAGGACAAGCACTTGCCTTCCAGTTATCGACCCATCTCGCTTACCAGCTGTGTCTGTAAGGTGATGGAGCGAATGGTTAACTCTTGGTTGGCTTGACTGCTCGAATCTCGACGCCTACTTACCAATGTACAATGTGGATTTCGTAGACGGCGCTCTGCTGTTGACCATCTGGTTACCCTGTCGACCTTCATTATAAATAACTTCTTGCGGAAGCTCCCGACCGCGGCTGTGTTCTTTGATTTGGAGAATGCTTACGACACCTGTTGGAGGGCGGACATTCTCCGCACCATGCATACATGGGGCTTTCGCGGTCGCCTCCCTCTCTTTATTCGTTCCTTTTTAATGGATAGACAGTTCAGGGTACGTGTGGGTTCTGTCCTGTCACACCTTTCGCTAGGAAATTGGCGTGCCACAGGGCTCCGTTTTGAGCGTCGCTCTCTTCGCCATAGCGATCAATCCAATAATGGATTGCCTCCCAGATGATGTATCAGGCTCCCTTTCCGTGGACGATTTTACCGTCTATTGCAGCGCGCAGCGTACGTTTCCTGGAGCGCCCTCTTCAGCGTTCTCTTGACCGTCTTTACTCCTGGAGTATCGCCAATGGCTTCAGTTTTTCTGCCTAGAAAACGGTCTGTATTAACTTCTGGCGCTACAAAGAGTTTCTCCCACCGTCCTTCTCCCAATCGTAGAGACAACAAAAATTTTAGGTCTTACATTTAACAGGAAACTTAGTTCGTCTCCATGTCAAATGTGGCTGCCCGTTGTACCCGTTCTCTAAATGTCCTCCGTGTTCTCAGTGGCACGTCGTGGGGAGCTGATCGAACCGTCCTACTTCGCCTACATCGGTCGATCGTCCTCTCCAAGCTGGATTATGGGTGCTTTGTATACTCCTCTGCACGGCCGTCCATCTTACGCCACCTCAACTCCATACAACATCGGGGTTTACGTCTTGCGATTGGAGCGTTTTATACTAGTCCCGTCGAGAGTTTTCATGCTGAAGCCGGTGAATTGCCAGTAACCTACCGGCGCGATATGCTGCTTTGTCGTTACGCCTGTCGGCTTCTGTCTATGCCCGACCACCCATCGTATCGTTCCTTTTTTGACGACTCTCTTGACCGTCAATACAGGTTGTATGTCTCTGCCCTGCTACCCCCTGGAGTTCGCTTTCGTCGCCTCCTTCAACACCTTCATTTTTCACTCCCTGCAACCTTTAGAGTGGGCGAGAGCCACACGCCACCTTGGCTCCAGGCTCAGGTTCACGTTCTCCTTGACCTCCGCTCGCTCCCAGTTACCCCCGGTTCAGTATACCACTCCCGTTTTGTCGAACTTCGTTCGAAGTTCATTAATATGACCTTCATTTATACAGATGCCTCTAAGATCAATGACGGGGTCGGGTGTTCTTTTAGTGTCGGGGCACAGTTTCAAATACTGGCTACATGGCCATTGTTCGATCTTCACAGCTGAGCTCTTTGCCCTCTACCAGGCTGTTCTTTACGTCTGCCGCCACCGACATTCTGCTTATGTCATTTGCTAAGATTCTCTTAGCGCCATCCAGAGCCTCAGTGATCCGTATCCGGTTCACCCTTTCGTGCACTGGATCCAACGCTCTCTTCAGCAGCTGTTGGACGACGGGTCTCCAGTTAGCTTTGTGGGTTCCTGGCCATGTCGGTATCTCTGGGAACGAAGCTGCAGATGCAGAGGCCAAGGCTGCGGTCCTCCAGCCTCGGACGGTTTCTTGTTGTGTCCCTTCATCAGATTGTAGCACGATCGTTTGTCGGCGCATTTTATCGCTGTGGCATGCCGATTGGGCTGCACTTAGGGACAACAAGCTTCGGGCCTTGAAACCTCTTCCCGTAGCTTGGACGTCCTCCTCACGTCCTCTTCGGCGGGAGGAGGTCGTTTTGGCCCGGCTACGAATTGGACACTGCCAGTTCAGCCATCGCCATCTGCTGACGGCAGCTCCGGCGCCGTTCTGTCCATGTGGGCAATTGCTGACGATCGGCCAAATTTTAACGTCCTGTCCGGATTTTACTACGCTGCGTCTTGATCTTGGCCTGTCATGTACTCTGGATGCCATTTTAGCGGATGACCCAAGAGCTGCTGCTCGCGTTCTTCGTTTTATCAGTTTGACACACCTGTCTAAGGACGTTTGATTATGCTGTAGTTTTTAATCCTATGTCTGTTAATACGTCTTTTATAGTGTTGCCCCTTTTAGTTGCTGTTTTAACCTCGTGCATCGTGGTACATTCCTAAATTAGTCAGGGCGCTAATGACCATTGTAGTTGTGCGCCCTAAAACCACAAAATAAGACGACACAGGAAATAGCTGTGTGCAATGTATATCTTGCTCCAGATACTGCAGTACCCCTGTTTGTATTAGGTGCACTGATTGATCAACTCCCTAAACCTTCCCTACTTCTGGGAGATTTGAACGCTCATAACCCCTTGAGGTGGCAGTGTGATTACTGTCAGAGCCAGAGATACCGAAACATTACTGTCTCAGTTCGACCTCTACCTCTGAAACACTGGGGCCGCCACACATTTCAATGTGGCTTCAGGTAGTTACTGAGCCATTGATTTATCAATTTGCAGCCCAGGACCTCTCCCATCTATCCACTGGTGATCACTTAACGACAGTGAGGTGGCGCAGTGGCTAGCACACTGGACTCGCATTCGGGAGGACGATGGTTCAATCCCGCGTCCGGCCATCCTGATTTAGGTTTTCCGTGATTTCCCTAAATCGCTCCTGGCAAACGCCAGGATGATTTCTTTGAAAGGGCACGGCCGACTTCTTTCCCTGTCTTTCCCTAATCCGATGATGAGAGCACATGACGACCTGTGTGGCAGTGACCACATCCGCATCTTCCTGTCACTGCCCCAGCATCAGACATGCCGAGATGGGCTTTAAACAAGGCAGACTGGAAAACTTAAACCTCTGCTGTTACTGTTGACTCTCCGCCACTCGGTAACATCGATATTATGGTTGAGCAGATGACTAAACTTGTTTCTTCGCAGAAAACGTGGACCCTCGCTCTTCAGGGTGCCAGAGGTGTAAGGTAGTCTCTTGGTGGTCGCCAGGAGTCGCTGAAGCAGTTAAGGAGCATCAGTGAGCTCTACAGTGGCATGAGCAGCACCCTTCCCTGGAGCAGCTCATAGCCTTTACAACAGCTCTGTGCCTTCGTTCAACAGCTTACCAATGATGGAAGCAGGAGTGTTGGGAGAGAAAAGTCTCGACCAATGGGTGCCATGTCACCTTCCCAAGTCTTAGCAAAGATCAAACGTCCTTTTGTGTACCAGACCCCAACAGAAATCAGTGTTAACATAAATGGCGTATTATTTACCGGCGCAAAGGCGATTGCCGAGCATTTTGCTCAAGCCTCTGTGTCGGAGAACTACGCCCTAGCTTTTTGCACTCACAAACGGCGGTTGGAAGAGAACGTCCTCTTTCACTACATGCCCCGGAGAATCCTATAACGTCCCATTTACAGAGTGGAAGCTCCTCAGTGATCTAGCGCATTGCCCTGACACAGCTCCTTGGCTGGATCAGATCCATGGTCAGATGATTAAACATCTCTCATCTGACTACAAGCGACTTCTCGTTATCTTCAACTGAATCTGGTGCGATGGCATCTTTCCATCGCAATGGCGGAAGAGCATCATTTCAGTGCTCAAACCCCAGTAAAAACCCGCTTGATGTTGATAACTATCTGCCCAGTAGCCTCACAAACGTTCATTGTAAGATGCTGGAATGTGTGGTATGTCGGTGGTTGGGTTGGGTACTGGAGTCATGTGGCTTGCTGGCTCCAAGTCAGGGTGGCTTCCGCCAGGGTCGCTCTACCACTGATGGTCTTGTCCATCGAGTCTGCCGTCCAAACAAAAACCACAGCAACCAGGTGTTGCCGTTTGGAAAAGGCTGACTTAAGTACAGCATACGACACAACCTGGCGATATCATACGCTCAGCACATTGTATGAGTGGGGTCTCCGGGACCCAGATCCCGTTTTTTGTCCAAACCTGCCTGTCGCTCCGTACTTTCCATGTCCAAGTTGGTGCCTCTCATAGTTCCACCCATACCCAGGAGGAAAGTCCCACAGGATTCTGTATTGTCTCTCTATTTTCAGGGGCCATTAATAGTCTAGCAGCAACTGTTCGGCCCTCCGGCTCACCTCTGTATGCGTAAGACATCTGGATTTCGTACTGCTTCTCTAGTACTGTTGTGAATGGCTCCTTGGAGGCGCCGCTGAGCAACATGGCCCACTCATGGGCTCTAGCATGCGGTTCCCAGTTAAAGGGTAAACGTCGGGTGTGGTCACAGCATTCAAAGAACGGTAATCAACACAGAAACGGAACTGTTGTTCTCCAGAAATTGATTTCTTCTTTACAATTACAACAGGCGATCACCACGGTGGGTCTGGAAGATCTGTTTTATAATTCCGGCTTCTAATTGTTCTTCGCCGATGTCTTCTACCAACTCTTTGACTGGTATTCGGTAAGGTTTCAATGAGATTCAGGCTGCATTCCCAGTATGAATACGATGCTGAATCGAGTGACAGGTCAGTTTGCACGTTCTCGGAATAAATCTGCATACTCAAAAAAAAGGTGCTAAAATCTTCTGTTTATCAGCTTTCAAATGTATCTTCTTCCAAATCTTGAACTTAAGTTCAGTATTAACTTCTCCTCGTTGCAATTTTGGAGTACTGTAAAAAAAATGTGTATTCACAACTGCAACGTTTACCTCATCTGGAATCTGTATTACATCACTTTTACTTACGCTCGACTCTTCAGTAACTTCCGTTCCTCCTGGCAAAAACGTCCTCATTGCTCATATTCGTTATTGTAACCAGGACTTTTCCGACATTCTCTCTCACCTACATTTCTAGCAACATGACAATGCATTCTATCAGTAACTCTCTTCTCGGATCGGTCAATAAATAACAAAGTTAGTTCCTTGCATCGGGGTGACTGTACTTCAACTTAGATTCTTTCCCGCTCCATTGGAATTAGCTGAGGCTGATCACTCTGAACATGGACCCGGACTGTGAACTGATGAATCGTTTGGGTGGTCCATTCCCATGACGTCAGTATTGCTGCTCCTTTGAGTACGATCTGAAGAGCGATTATCTGGGTTGTTGATGCTACGGTCTAGACTGATCTTCCTTTCTGAGAGAAATCTCTGCCTCGCTAGATAACACGAATTCGAATCAAAATACACCGTCATAGCGCGTTTCGTTATTTGAAACTACTTGCACCCTTGCTGGGTATTTATCTTTTTCACCTTCAACTTGGCCTCCGCCAAGAATTAATCCTACGTAAGCTTCTCCATAGTTACGTAGCTTTACTCCGTTTAACCATCGCAGTTTCAATTTATCCCTTTTATCTATGCCACACCACATCGTCTGTGGTCCTGTGTCAATAAGTAGTTCGTGGTAGGTGTTGTATATCGCGGTGAAAACATCGAAGTCATTTTCGGCCTGATTTTCACTGGAACTAACAGGAATCACAGTCTCTGGCAAGGGGCGGACGGAGTGGTGGCCCGTATATCCCCGTACTCGTTTAAGTATCCCACAGATTGTCTGTTCTTCGCATTCCCTTTCTTCTTGTTGCGACAATCTCTCGAAATCTGCCCCCTGCATCCCGCAGTGATAGCAGATTAGATTCTCTTTGCAATCATTACGCTTGTGACCCAGCTTATTGCACCTGTAGCACTGTACTGGTCTGTTGAAGACTGCATTCTTGTTTCTGCATCTCATTCGGTCGTCTTAGTGCTTCAACGAAATAACAGCTGATTCTACTGCTTCCCGAAAATTTTTACATCGTGCCAATCGAACAGTTTTGCTTTCCCATGAATGAATGTGTCCAAGTCTCTGGTCAGCTTTGAACAACGGAATGCGATTTTCATCTTTTTCTAACTAGTACGTTAGAGCGTTGCTGTTTAGAATTGTCGGCAAATTGCTAGGTAGATTCGTCTCGTCGCATTCGCAGACTGCCAAGCTGCTCTCTGTAAAAACTGATGACGCTTTTACGTTTAAATCTCTGAACAACAGTCGTTCTAAACTCATTGTAATCTTGTTTTCACGTAAGTAGCCTCTGTCCTAATGAAATCTTGTGCTGCTCTTTGAATTCTTAATTTGGCAACCACTAGCTTACCGGAATCTGTCGATGATCCTAACAGGGTGGCACCTACAAGTTTCCGAAAAAAAAGACTCCTTCACATCATCTTCTGGTTTCCCGCCAGACACTGATGATAGGAATAATAAATTCTTTATTGCAGTTGTACCTGTACTGCATGAACTATCATTTGCAAAGTCTCTCGGAATGTTAGCCTCGCTTCTTTCTGCTTTTAACTGCCGAATCTTCTCTTGCAGTTCATAATGTGTTTCTAGATCGACAACGTTACTCTGGATTGCGACATTTCGTCTAATTTAACGCCAATGAGTTACTCAAATGTAGAATAAAAATTCATCACTGCCTTTCGTATTCTAGCCAAACTGGAGTAGACCAACCTGAGTTCCAGCGTTGATTGTCCCCACGTAGTTGAAAGATGTTCATGTTGTTGCTGCTGCTGCTGCTCCTCGAAGTCCACGTTGTGCTGCACATCTTCAGGACTGTAGATTTTCCATCATTATCCCCATGCTGCCACTTAGATAAGGGAGGTAGTTTGTGTTGTTGCCCAAGATGATGATTAGACGAAATAGTTGTCAGGATTTGTAAGCGGTGGGTCCTTGATGTACGGCAATATGCGAACACCGAGAAGGAAGTTTAAACAGTTCTATTAGTGAAGGTGGATTATAAAACACGCACGCTACGCGTATCCATCGTCACTGTGTCCGACATCCTAACAGTGGCTAATGCGGTCATATCGAAAGGCTCCATGGTGAGCTACGAAAGGACATACTCGCGCCTGAGGCCGCGCTAGTTAACACCACGCGTTGTGGACAGACAGCGGCCGGTGGCGTACTTTGCGTCGCACTGCGGCCCGATGCGCGTCTACTGACCAAGCAAACAGTCAGCATTAGACAGGTCAGCTGGCGAGCACATGTTACGTACCGTACGGCTGCGCACAATCCGTAGACCCTTACACGATTGACTATGACGAAGTTAACAGATTTCAACAGGCTGAATTTTAATCGTCGTTCATAGTACTGCCCACAAAACACTCGACACAAAATAACTGGTTAAAGGCTCGGTAGTCAGCGCAGAATAGTGGCCGGTAGATCGCAGATGGCAGGGCACGTGTGAGGAGAGCAGTAGTGGTGGAGGTTAAGGGCAGGCGCTGCAGGGGAAGTGCCGTTCTGATCTGAAACCTACGCTTACATTTCTGTAAATACGAAGTGTGGCCCCTCCACACGCACACTCGATAGGTACCCTTTCAATAAGATCTGTCAGCTGCTTTGGTTCGTACGTAAAAATAACTTCGCCTAAAATGCAGCCTGACATGTTGACCATATGTAACGTTAAGAGAAACGCCATGAGTGGCGAATATTAAGTAAAACCATCACATTTAACTAGTTTCGATGCTGAAATTAGCTTCGTTAAACAGAAATGACTTCGTGAAAACTCTAAAACAGTAGCTTTGTAAGTTAAAGAAGTTACGAACTGAGGAAAAGCTAGGTCAGTAGCTATGGAAAAGCACACCCTCACTACAAAACATGTAACATCTTCAGTTAAGTTGCACAAAATCGGTAGCATTTATCGTTTCACCAGCCATCGATTGCCCTAAAAAATTACTTTCTTTCATCGAAGAGTCTGTAGTTAGTGGAACAATATGGCAATGTTTCGCATGATAATCGTAAGGCAAGAATCCTCTGTGTATCATTTGCCAAAATCTCGTTTAGATATCTCAAACAGTTTATGAAATATGGGGAATGTTGTGGATATTTCACTTTGGCTTTATCGCTGGCGCGGCGCGATACCAAATGAGTGAGCTGCATCACATAAATTTCCTCGAGTTTGGTGACAGACGTCCGCTCAAGTCTCAAGTTGACTGCGTTTGGTAAGTTCCATGTGCAGTAACATTACGTAACACAAAATTATAGCGAGCTATAGTTTTCATTGCAAACTCTCCGAATTTCGCGCAGTGTCTTAATTCCACGTAAATATGACAATAACTGCGACCATTAATGGAATATTAGCACATTCAGAGAGATAAATGTAAAGAACAATTTTTTGCCAAATGTTTTTTGTAAAGTCGTTTGAGAAAGATCGAAGGGCGTGTGTCTGCATTCAGTCATTGCAGCGTGTTGCTGACCAGTCGAAAACGGATAACTGCGTTGGTCTACCTCTCCAAACAAATGAGAACACGCCCAGTGCTTTGGACAAAGGAAATCTCTGCTTATAGGTTACATTCAGTTTTATTCATTCAGTTTTATTCATATTTGTATCCAATTCAGCTCCTGTATTTAGTTTTTCAACTCAGCGTTAGCTATGCTTTGGATATCAACTCCATAAGCTGCTCAACATCTGAGATAGAGCAGTGGTCAGCCGACATTTCTGATGACTGTTTCAATAATTAGGTAAGAAGAATTAACTATCCTGTTCCTGCCTGTGCGCGCGAAACAAATACTTCATCCGTCGCCTAGTAATTCGCTACTGTTAGACTTCGCCACTCTTCCAGCCAAGCAAATCGCTGCGGCAGATTTACAGATCGGCAGGACTTTTCAGAGATCGGATCACAACTGGTCAACCTCCGGGAAGAACACTTTCTTTTTCATGACTCACCACTCTCACAAAATAAGTGAAAGGAAGTCACATCGCCTTTTTAATTCAGGTCACTAACTCTGAATTTTTATCTAGTTAGATCTTAATTCTAAAGAACTTACAAAGAGGCGTAATAATTGTTACTGTCTATTAATGGTGAGATATTAAAGTTCTAAACATCGTCTGCTGTAAAAGTTACAAATGTTATAAAATAATACTAAATGTTTATTAAGTGATCCTTCTTATATCTTGATACTTCAATTGGAAAAATATAGTATATAAATTACAACTGTAATTAGTGTCTGCTTTCATTTAGTCTGTATTACCATATGTGTATTCAAAAAGGATTTCATAAATAAAATCAGACCCTCTTCAGTCGATGTCTCTCCTCAGTGGATATTTGTCGTGCTTTTAAAAATATTCGTTAACACGGCACTCCCGCCTGTGGGTTCGGGGGTAAGAATAGGCCCACGGTATTCCTGCCTGTCGTAAGAGGCGACTAAAAGGAGTCTCAAACGTTTAGGCCTTATGTGATGGTCCCCTACCGGGTTTGACCTCCATCTTCTAAATTCTTCTGAAGAGCGAGCTGATTGGGGAAGGGCGCCTTACAAGGTGCAATGTGTCCATCGCTCATTACCATCTCTAGCTTGGTTGGTCGTCGTCGCATAGCTGTCCCGCCCACTCACCATTTCTAGGGTGTGGCTTTGTTCTTGGGTGCGGTTTTTGCAGTCTGCTCTGCTGTGTCGCTTTGTGCGCCAATGACGATCATGGGCTACATTTCACCTGAAATCCAGCACGGTAGCCAGTCCGTTGTGGTGGGGCCGCCATGGACCCTGTCGGTTGTAGCCCCCTGACAACACAGGGATCGCTCTACTGATGCCTGCGCCGTTAACTCCCCGCGTATGCCAAGGAGTAGATGCCTGTCTCCTTGGGGCATCGGGACTCCCGGCAATGGCCATCCCGCCAGGTGGTCGTTGCTGAGGTTGGGTGGCGCCCGTGGGGAGGGCCCTTGGTCGGAGTAGGTGGCATCAGGGCGGATGACCCGCGATGAAGCGTGGTACATCATCTCTTGCTGGCGGCCAGCCGCCAGCAGTCTCTAAGCGTTCTCGGCCTCAATACAACGCTCAGGCATATGATCCACAATCGTTCCCCTCCCTGGCCACACCATGGGAGGAACGAAAGGCTACGGTTGGCAGCGAACCTTATTCACCTCGCTATTTAGTCTGTACACGAGTCGATGGGGAACCGTTTATGGCGACCAAGCCTCAGTTTTTTGTCGAGCACTTGGAGGACAAGTTTGGGGAGGTGGAGGGCTTGTCCAAAATGCGCTCTGTGGCAGTATTGATCAAAACGGCATCCTCTGCACAGTCACGGCGGTTACTCGCTTGTGACAAGTTGGGGGATGTTTCCGTCACGATCACACCCCATAAGAGTCCCAACATGGTCCAGGGCATTATATTCCATAGGGACCTACTCTTGCAGTCAGACGACGAGCTACGCGCCAATTTAGAACGGCGGGGTGTTCACTTCGTCCGGCGCGTCCATCGGGGTCCGAGGGATAATCAGGTAGCCACCGGTGCCTTCATCTTGGCCTTCGAGGGTGACGTCCTACCCGAAAAGGTCAAGGTGATGGTCTACCGATGTGATGTGAAGCCCTATATCCCTCCCCCGATGAGGTGTTTCAAATGCTGGAAGTTCGGCCACATGTCATCTCGGTGTACTTCCAGCATGACATGCAGAGATTGTGGACGCCCTTCACATCCTAATACTGCATGTGCGCCGCCTCCCATCTGTGTGAACTGCGGCGAACACCATTCCCCTTGCTCGCCAGACTGCAAGGTTCTCCTGAAAGAACGAAGGATCATGGAATATAAGGCCCTGGACTGCATGACCTATACTGAGGCTAAGCGGAAATACGAGAGGCTACATCCTGTGACTCTGACCAGCTCATATGCCACCGCTGCCAAAACAGTAGCTTTGTCATCTGCTGCACCGATTCCACTGAACACTCTGAGCCGGAATACTACACCTGCCCCCTTGATGGTGGGGGGCACTTCCCCATCTGTTGCTCCTGCACCACCTACCTCAGGAGCAACGACCCCTCAACCATCGGTGACTCAAGTCCCCAACTCTAAGCCGGCGAAGCGTCCGACTTCTTCGGCGACTTTCTCTCGCAAGGGATCCCTCGGTTCCCTCCCTTCCCAGGTTTCCACCTCTGGGAAGGGTGACGTCAGCCAATGGCTGAAAAGCAGGCCAGCGGCTGGTCGCAGGGCTTCCCGCTCCTCCTCCGTCCCGGAGACTGACTCGGTGGAGCCCTCCCAGCCAGTAAAGCCCAAGGAGCAGAGAGAGAAGACGAAGAAGAAGAAGGCCTCTAAGGCCAAGGAACACGCGGTGGCATCCACCCCACCGCTCCATACAGGCTCTGCGTCTGGGGATGAGGTGGAGATCCTGGCGTTTGCTGAGGACCTGGATCTCGCCATTCCCTCAGACGCCAAGGACGCCGATTGTACTGGTCCTCGATCGGTGACAGCAGGTGACCCAGTGACGTGATCTGCCTCCTCGGTCCCTTCACGCCTATTTCGCCCATGGACAAAGTGATTCTCCAGTGGAACTGCAGCGGTTTTTTCCACCACCTTGCTGAGCTCCGCCAACTCGTCAGCAGTCACCCTTTCTTCTGCATTGCCCTCCAGGAAACGTGGTTTCCGGCAATGCGGACCCCTGCCCTACGAGGGTATCGGGGTTATTATAAGAACCGGGCAGCTTATGAGAGGGTGTCTGGTGGAGTCTGCGTCTACGTCCTTAACTCTATCTACTGCGAGTGTGTGCCTCTTCATACACCCTTAGAGGCTGTCGCTGTAAGGATGTGGACGCCTCAGCCTATTACTGTCTGCAGTTTGTACCTTCCGCCAGATGGTGATGTCTCTCGTCATGTGTTGGCTGCATTGATAGGACAACTGCCGCCTCCCTTTGTGTTGCTGGGCGACTTTAACGCCCATAACCCCTTGTGGGGTAGCGACGCGATTACTGGCCGGGGCAGAGATGTCGAGACTCTTGTCACAGCTTGACCTCTGCCTTTTAAACACGGGAGAGGCGACCCACTTTAGTGCGGTCCATGGCTCGTTTTCGGCCATTGACCTTTCTATTTGCAGCCCCGGACTTTCACCATCCATCCACTGGAGGGTCCATGACGACTTATGTGGTAGTGACCATTTCCCCATCTTTCTGTCACTACCACAGCGTCACTCTTCTGAACGCCCCTCCAGATGGGCTCTGAATAAGGCTGATTGGTACTTATTTACATCTGTCGCAGTGATCGCACCTCCTTCCACTGATCCGATTGATTCGGTGGTTCAGTCGGTCACCACCAGCATCGTTTCTGCGGCGGCTTCTGCGATTCCCTGTACATCCGGGTCACCTCGGCGGAGGACTGTGCCGTGGTGGTCGCCCGAGATCGCAGAGGCGATTCGAGATCGCCGGCGGGCTCTTCAGCGCCATAAGCGGCACCCGTCGTTGGAGACCCTCATTGCTTTTAAACAGTTCCGCGCCCGAGCCCGATGCCTTATTCGCCAACGGAAGCAGGAGTGCTGGGAACGTTATGTTTCCACCATTGGCATCCGTACCTCTGCATCGCAGGTTTGGGCCAAGATTCGGCGACTCCAAGGCTATCGGCCCCCTGTCTCTGACCCTGGGCTTTCGCTGAATGGAGCAGTGTGCACCGACTCCGACACGATTGCGGACCGGTTAGCAGAGCATTTTGCTCAGTGTTCCGCGTCAACGAACTACCCGTTGGCCTTCCGCTCCCGGAAGGAGCGGTTGGAAAGTCAGAGGCTTTCCTTTCACACGCGCCACGCGGAGTCGTACAATGCTCCTTTCAGCGAATGGGAATTCCAGAGCGTACTTTCTGCTTGCCCTGATACGGCTCCTGGACCAGACCGCATTCACAGCCAGATGCTGAAACACCTCTCAGTGCCTTGCCAGCGACGCCTCCTAGATCTTTTCAATCGCGTCTGGGTCGAGGGTGTTTTCCCGTCTCAATGGCGGGAAAGCATCGTCCTCCCCGTATTGAAACCTGGCAAGAACCCGCTGGAGGTGGACAGCTATCGCCCCATAAACCTCACCAACGTTCCTTGCAAGTTGCTGGAACGTATGGTGAGCCGGAGGTTGAGTTGGCTCCTCGAGTCTCGGGGCCTTCTGGCTCCGTCTCAGGGTGGGTTCCGTAAAGGCCGCTCTGCCGTCGATAATCTGGTCTCCCTGGGGTCTGCCATCCGTACAGCCTTTGCGCGCCGCCAACATCTGGTTGCCGTCTTCTTCGACATGCGGAAGGCATACGATACGACTTGGCGCCATCACATCCTGGCCACACTTCATGGGTGGGGCCTTAGGGGCCCGCTCCCGATTTTTATTCAGAATTTTCTTTCGTATCGTTCCTTCCGCGTGCAAGTAGCTGCGTCGCATAGTTCCTCCCGGGTCCAGGAGAACGGGGTCCCACAGGGGTCTGTCCTCAGTGTGTCCCTGTTTTTAATTGCCATCAATGGGCTCGTTGAGGCGGTGGGGTCGTCCGTCGCTGCTTCTTTATATGCGGACGACTTCTGCCTATATTACAGCTCCAGTGGCATCGCCGCTGCTGAACGGCAGCTGCAAGGTGCCATCCGCAAGGCGCAGTCATGGGCTGTAGCACACGGCTTCCAGTTTTCAGCCGCGAAGACCTGCGTTATGCATTTCTGCCGGCGTCGCACGGTTCACCCTGAGCCGCGCCTTTACCTTGACGGTGAACCTCTTGCTGTGGTCGCGACGCATCGGTTCTTGGGACTGGTGTTCGATACCCGGTTGACTTGGCTGCCCCATATTAGGCAGCTGAAGCAAACATGCTGGCGGCACTTAAACGCTCTTCGTTGCTTAAGCCACACCAGGTGGGGTGCCGACCGGTCCACCCTCCTCCACCTATATCAAGCGCTGATCCAGTCCCGCCTTGATTATGGGTGTGTGGCGTACGGTTCTGCCTCGCCTTCAGCATTGCGATTGCTGGATCCCATACACCACTGCGGGATCCGCCTCGCCACGGGAGCGTTCCGGACAAGCCCCGTCGACAGCATACTTGTGGAGGCTGGTGTCCCTCCATTGCGGTTCCGGCGTGACCGCCTTCTGGCCGCCTATGCCGCGCACGTTAATAGCATGCCAGGGCATCCAAACTACCCTCTCCTGTTCCCGCGCTCGATCGTCCATGTTCCAGACAGGCGGCCCCGGTCAGGGTGTCCCATTGCGGTTCGCCTCCGGGACCTTCTCCGTGGCCTTGACTTTTTTCCTCTGCCGCCTGTTTTCCGGGCCAATCTCCGTCTGCCCCCGTGGAGTGTGCCCCGACCGTGCCTTCGGCTCGACTTGGCACAGGGTCCGAAGGTCTCAGTGCCTCCGGAGGCCCTCCGCCGCCGCTTTCTTTCCATCCTGGCCGAGTTTCCGAACGCGGCGGTGGCCTACACCGACGGTTCGGTGGTCTCTGGTCACACTGGTTACGCTCTCACTCTACGGGATTATTGTGAGCAACGGTCATTGGCAGCTGGCTCCAGTGTATACACTGCCGAGTTGGTTGCCATCTATCGTGCCCTAGAGTTTCTCCGCTCCCGCTCAGGTGAGTCCTTTGTCATCCGTAGTGACTCCCTGAGCGGTTTACGAGCTCTTGACCAGTGTTTCCCTCGTTCCCGTCTGGTGATGGCCATCCAGGAGTCCCTCCATACTCTCGTCCGTTGCGGCCGCTCTGTCACCTTTGTTTGGTCCCCGGGTCACGTCGGCATCCCGGGTAACGAGCGGGTTGACGAACTGGCGAAACAGGTGGTCAGTTCCCCGGCCATGGAGATCGGTCTTTTAGAGAGTGACGTCCGATCCGTATTGCGGCAGAAGGTCCTTGCTGCTTGGCGTGATGAGTGGCGCACCCTGCCCTCTCCCAACAAACTTCGGGCAGTCAAGGAGACAACCAGTGTGTGGCGCTCCTCCATGCGGGGGTCTCGCAAGGACGCTGTCGTCCTCTGCCGGCTCCGCATAGAACATACCCGGCTCACGCACTCGTATCTCTTGTGCCGTGACGACCCGCCTCTCTGTCGCTGCGGATTGGCCCTGACCGTGGTACACGTCTTACTAGACTGCCCACTTTTAACTGCCCTCAGGCAGACGTTCGCGCTGCCTGATACACTCCCTGCTCTTTTAACCGATGACTCTACTATGGCTGACTTAGTTCTCCGTTTTATTCGAGCAGGGGGTTTTTATCATTCAATGTGAGAGTCCCTTTTTATTTTTTTTAGTGTCGACTGTGGCTTTTGGCCTGGGGTTTTAGTTTGTGGTGTTTTAATGTGTCCCTTGGTTGTTGGCCTTTCCAGTTTTATTTTCATGGTCGGCCAATGACCGTCGCACTCTGTGTGTCTTTTAATCTCTTTTCTCTGGTCTTCGTCTATGTCTTTCTTGTACTGTGTCGTCCCTTGTCGTCTCCGTTATGTGTTTATTGCTTGTTGGACTTTTCTTCGTGTATTATTATGGTCGTGGAACAAGGGACCGATGACCTAAGTAGTCTGGTCCCTTTAACCCCCACAAACCAACCAACCAACCAACACGGCACTGATGTTGCTCTGATCCATAACGCTTTTGGAACAAATTGATACAGCGTAGGCCACTGTAATTTTCTTTTTCCTCACCAGTTCACGGGATCGCAGTTTCTAGGCAAATATCCCTCCTCTAAATATTTATCCGAGTCAACAATTGCCGCATTTTGCACGTGGTGCCTTTCTTGGTTTCACCAAACTCCTTCCAGGTTGCTCTGGCATTACAGTGGTAAATGGTTCAGAAATGAGCTGTGTTCTTGTTGAACAACCAACGCTTACTTCTCTGCAATAGCCTTCATGCTGAAAATCCTTGTTTGAATCGGAGGTCCAGTAACGTAACGTTGCCTGACCAATTCGTTCCCGGAGGTAAAGCCAAAGCACTCAGATAACCCTTTAAGGAAATTATAAACCAGTGACTCGTTCTTGAGGACATTCTTTCTGTCCTTCAGATTTCAATTGTCGTTCGATTAATCTTGGTAAGATTCTCGTTTTTGAATGTGACAGTTTTGAAGACATCTCTTTGGTCACCTCACTCTAACTTTCAAAATCAGTAAAGCCTGTTGCATCATCTCCCAGGATGTACCTTGTAAGTTTAAGATGATGGATTGTTGACCGAAAACAGCGAGGCAAGAAACTGAATCGCAAATTGTCAATTTTCGTTTTTCTTCACTGAATAGCCATTTAATAGTGTAGCGTATCGTTCGGTGTTAAAATGAAACAAGTCGTACGTCTACAAATGGTAGAAAAAGTAGTGCATTTTACACTGTATGTTGGTGAAACCAAATAAGTCACTGACTTATTTCGATCCAACATATGCTGCTAGTTCCTGCGTTCAGCCTGTTTTCCTTCAATAGTTTGCATCCAATTCCTTTGTTGTGGCATTGATAGTCACTGTTAATGCTAATTGCGCGGCAGTTGGTGGTACTACTATGGCTCCAAAAGAAGAATAGTACTGCAGATTATCGCGGAAATAAGGTAAAGGAAATCTCTGTAATTTCGAGAAGGCAGTGCTTTTGTACGAGCTATGTTCGAGCGAAAGCAATTAGAGAATATTGCATGTAAATATCAATCTTCTTTGAAACAACCGTAGGAAACTATATATGTAAATATCAATATTACCATAAATATCACTCTTATATTATTAATTTACTTCCAGCTGCAGAGTTCAATGTAATGCCTCAATTGACGTAATTCAACGTAATATTTTGGCGATATTTCTTGATCTTCCTCTTTCACAACCTGAGGAGTAATTTTTGTAAAAACTATGACATAACTCTGAATATCTCAGTTGTTTACAATCAAGAGATGTAAATTAGTATAATGTAACTGCCTAGCCAGCGTTTCATGCACCGGATCTGGGGACGGCCATGTTTGCTCGTTGTAATGCCAGCAGCTTGCAGTGTCGCCTGGTGCAAAACACTGCTGTCATTTGCTGTAAGACAAAAGCACATTCTGCCTAATGGTACTTTTTAGTACTGTAGCTACTTAGTTTAGAGTATATTTATGATAAAATAAAAATGTAAATTAGTTCAGATACATAACTAAACATCCAACACACGTGAAGTGGCAGGGGGATCTCAAGGAGTGGTAATGTAATGGAAGTGGAGGAAACCAAGGAGAGATTTAGGTGACAGATATCATGCAGTAGAGTTTCTTTACAATGGTGATTCTAAGATGTTGTACACAATCGAATTACCCACAAGATGCACCAGGCACCCATTTTAATCTGAAGTTTAGTTGTCATTATGGTTGGAATGAAATATGGGCTACCAGATCCATTTGGAGTAGATACTGCTGTCAGGTCTGCCTGGTGAATGGAGAGAATAGTTGTTAACAAATTGTGTGGATGCCTCACAGTTCAGTGCTGAAAGATGCATAAGGGGAATAGTGTTAAGGGAGAGAGGACTGGAGCTTATAAACAATTCTATTGTCTGTACTTTGAACAAAGAAGTTGAAAAAGATAAAAGGAAAACCTCTTCTGTGAATTGTAAGATGGCAAATAACTTGGAAGAGCAGTTGAACACAGTGGATAGTGTCTTTGAGAGATCATAAGATGACCAAAAAGTGTAATGGAATGCAATCTAATTAAATGAAGTGACTGAGAGAATTACACATAAGGCAATATATTGTATAATAGGATGCCATCTAAATGTGGTATCTCCCTTAATCATATTTTAGACAGCTGAATAAGATTTTAGATATTCAACCTAAAAATTTACAGTAAAAGTTTTCTTATCAAATTTGTTGTACATGATCCAGAAGAGTTCATGGAAAAATACTGATGTTTTAGCAGTCTCCTGACTGGTTTGATTTGGCCCATTGTGAACTCCTCTATCCCAACTACTTCACCTCAGAGTATAACATCCCAGTTTTTTTCTGGACACATTCAATTTCTGCCATCTCCTGAAATTATTACCTCTGTAGCTCTCGGAAATATGGTGGAAGTTACTCGTTGGCCTCTTATGCATGCCCTTCCATTTTGTCCCTTCTTGTGACTGTTCCTGTGGTGAAACTCTTCATTTCTTACATCAGTCCAATGAATTTTCATCATTCCTCTGTAGAACCAGAGGCCAAATACTTAAATTTTCTTTTCTGGTTTATCACAATATGTAATTGACTTTCATATACCCCCCTGTGGGTTCGGGGGTAAGAATAGGCCCACGGTATTCCTGCCTGTCGTAAGAGGCGACTAAAAGGAGTCTCAAACGTTTTGGCCTTGTGAGATGGTCCCCTAACGGGTTTGACCTCCATCCTTCTAAATTTTTCGAAGAGCGAGCCGATTGGGGAAGGGTGCCTTACAAGGAGCGATGTGTCCATCATGCATTACCATCTCTAGCCAGGTTTGTCGTCATCGCTTAGCAGTCCTGCTCACCTACCATCTCTTGGGCGTGGATTTGTTCTTGGGTGCAGTTTATTGCAGTCTGCTATGCTGTGTCGCTTTATGCGCCAATGACGATATTGGACTACATCACCTGAAATCCAGCTCGGTAGCCAGTCCGTTGTGGTGGGGCCGCCATGTACCCTGTTGGTTGTAGCCCCCTGACAACACAGGGATCGCTCTGCTGATGCCAGCGCCGTTAACTCCCCACGTATGCCAAGGAGTAGGTGCCTATCTCCTTGGGACATTGGGACTCCCGGCAATGGCCATCCTGCCAGGTGGTCGTTGCTGAGGCTGGGTGGCGCCCGTGGGGAGGGCCCTTGGTCGGAGTAGGTGGCATCAGGGCGGATGACCCGCAATGAAGCGTGGTACATCATCTCTTGCTGGCGGCCAGCCGCCAGCAGTCTCTAAGGGTTCCAGGGCTCAATACAACGCAACTACATATGACCCCAAATCGTTCCCCTCCCTGGCTACACCATGGGAGGAACGAAAGACTAAGGGTGCCAGCGAATCATACTCGCCCCGCTACCTGGTGTGTACGAGAGCTGATGGTGAATCCTTTACATCCATGAAGCCTCAGTTCTTCGTCCAGCACTTAGAGGACAAGTTCGGGGAGGTGGAGGGCTTGTCCAAAATGCGCTCGGGCTCGGTTTGGATCAAATCGGCGTCTTCCGCCCAGTCCCGCCGGTTACTCGATTGTAACAAGCTGGGGTATGTTCCGGTTACAATCACGCCCCATAAGAGTCTTAATATGGTCCAAGGCATAATATTCCATCGGGACCTTCTATTGCAGTCCGATGACGAGCTTCACGCCAATTTAGAGCGGCGAGGTGTTCACTTCGTCAAGCGCGTACATCGTGGTCCGAGGGATAAGCAGGTTGCCACCGGTGCCTTCATCTTGGCCTTCGAGGGTGATGCTTTACCTGAGAAGGTGAAGGTGATGGTCTATTGTTGTGACGTCAAGCCATATATCCCTCCCCCCGATGCGGTGCTTTAAGTGCTGGAAGTTCGGGCATATGTCTTCTCGCTGTACTTCCAGCCTCACATGTCGAGATTGTGGACGCCCATCACATCCCAATACTCCATGTGCTCCGCCTCCCATCTGTGTAAACTGTGGAGAGCACCACTCGCCTTGCTCGCCGGACTGCAGGATCTTCCAAAAAGAGCGCAAAATCATGGAGTATCAGACCCTGGACCACCTGACATACACTGAGGCCAGGCGGAAGTTCGAACGCCTCCATCCTGTTCGAATGACTGCCTCAACGCCGCGGCTACTACTGTTATGGCCCCATTAGCTCTCCCTCAGACTGCCACCTCTCAGAGCCGGAATGCTACTCCTGCCCCCTTGATGGTGGGGGGCACTTCACTCCCTGCTGCTCCCGCACTACCTGCCTCAGGAGCAGCAACCCCCTCAACCATCAGGGACATCAGACCCAACTTCTAAGCTGGGGAAGCCTCAAACTTCCCCGGCTCGAATAGCACGGAAAGGGTCCCTTGGGTCCCTTCCTTCCCAGGTTTCCGCCTCTGGGAAGGGTGACGTCAGCCAATGGAAGAAAAGCAGACCAGCGGCTGGTCGCAGGGCTTCCCGCTCCTCCTCTGTCCCGGAGACTGACTCGCTGGAGCCCTCCCAGCCAATGAAACCCAAGGACCAGAGAAGACGAAGAAGAAGAAGACCTCTAAGGCCAAGGCACACGCGGTGGCATCCACCCCACTGCTCCCTACAGGCTCTGTGTCCGAGGATAAGGTGGAGATCCGGGCGTCCGCTGAGGACCTGGATCTCGCCGGACCCTCAGACACCATGGAAGCAGATTGTACTGGTCCTCCATCGGTGGCAGCAGGGGACCCAGTGGCGTGATCTGCCTCCTCGGTCACTTCACGCCTTTTTCGGACGTGGACAAAGCGATACTCCAGTGGAACTGCAGCGCTTTTTTCCACCACCTTGCTGAGCTTCGCCAACTCATCAGCAGTCACCCTTTCCTCTGCATTGCCCTACAGGAAACTTGGTTTCCGGCAATGCGGACCCCTGCCCTACGTGGGTATCGGGGTTATTAAAAGAACCGGGCAGCTTATGAGAGGGTGTCTGGTGGAGTCTGCGTCTACGTCCTTAACTCTATCTACAGCGAATGTGTACCTCTTCACACACCTTTAGAGGCTGTCGCTGTAAGGATGTGGACGCCTCAGCCTATTACTGTCTGCAGTTTGTATCTTCCGCCAGATGGTGATGTCTCGCGTCATGTGTTGGCTGCATTGATAGCACAACTGCCTCCTCCTTTTGTGTTACTGGGCGACTTTAACGCCCATAACCCCCTGCGGGATAGCGCCGCGATTACTGGCCGGGGTACAGATGTCGAGACTCTTCTCTCGCAGCTTGACCTCTGCCTCTTAAACACGGGAGAGCTGACACATTTCAGCGTAGTCCATGGCACATTTTCGGCCATCGACCTTTCTATCTGCAGCCCCGGGCTTTCACCATCCATCCACTGGAGTGTCCATGACGACTTATGTGGTAGTGACCATTTCCCCATCTTTCTGTCACTACCACAGCGTCACTCTTCTGAACGCCCCTCCAGATGGGCTCTGAATAAGGCTGATTGGGGCTTGTTCTCCTCTCTCGCCACTCTCGCACCTCCTTCCCCTGACACCATTGATGCGGTGGTTCAGACGGTCACCACCGGCATCGTTTCTGCGGCGGCATCTGCGATTACCTGTTCATCCGGGTCCCCTCGGTGGAGGACTGTGCCTTGGTGGGCGCCCAAGATCGCAGAGGCGATTAGAGATCGCCGGCGGGCTCTTCAACGCCACAAGCGGCACCTGTCCTTGGAGAACCTCATCGTTTTTAAACAGCTCCGTGCACATGCCCGACGCCTTATTCGCCAACAAAAGCAGGAGTGCTGGGAACGGTATGTTACCACCATTGGCGTCTGTACCTCTGCATCGCAGGTTTGGGCTAAGATTAGGCGACTCCATGGCTATGGGCCGCCTGTCTCTGTCCCTGGGCTTTCGCTGAATGGAGTGGTGTGTACTGACTCCGACACAATTGCGGACCCGTTAGCAGCGCATTTTGCTCAGTGTTCCGCATCTACGAATTACCTACTGGCCTTCCGCTCCCGGAAAGAGTGGTTGGAAAGTTGGAGGCTTTCCTTTCACACGCGCCACGCAGTCATACAATGCTCCTTTCAGCGACTGGGAATTCCAGAGTGCACTATCTGCTTGCCTTGATACGGCTCCTGGGCCAGACCGCATCCACAGCCAGATGCTGAAACACTTCTCTGTGAATTGCCAGCGACTCCTCCTAGATGTTTTCAACTGCATCTGGGTTGAGGGTGTGTTCCCGTCTCAATGGCGAGAAAGCATCGTCCTCCCCGTGTTGAAACCTGGCAAGAACCCGCTGGAGGTGGACAGCTACCGCCCCATAAGCCTCACCAACGTTTTTTGCAAGTTGCTAGAACGTATGGTGAGCCGGAGGTTGAGTTGGCTCCTCGAGTCTCGAGGCCTTCTGGCTCCATCTCAGGGTGGGTTCTGTAGAGGCCGCTCTGCCGTCAATAATCTGGTCTCCCTAGAGTCTGCCGTCCGTACAGCCTTTGCACGCCGCCAACTTCTGGTTGCCTTCTTCTTCGACTTGCGGAAGGCGTATGATACGACTTGGCGATATCACATCCTGGCCACACTTCATGGGTGGGGTCTTAGCGGCCCGCTCCCGATTTTTATTCAGAATTTTCTGTCGTCTCGTTCCTTCCGCGTGCAAGTTGCTGCGTCCCATAGTTCCTCCCAGGTCCAGGAGAACGGGGTCCCACAGGGGTCTGTCCTCAGTGTCTCCCTGTTTAATTGCGATCAATGGGCTCGCTGAGGCGGTGGGATCGTCCGTCGCAGCTTCGTTGTATGCAGACGACTTCTGCCTCTACTACAGCTCCGCTGGCATTGCAGTTGCTGAGCGCCAGCTGCAGGGCGCTATCCGCAAGGCGCAGTCGTGGGCTGTAGCGCACGGCTTCCAGTTTTCGGCCGCTAAGACCTGCGTTATGCATTTCTGCCGGCGTCGCACTGTTCACCCTGAGCCACGCCTTTACCTTGACGGTGAACCTCTTGCTGTGGTACAGACGCATCAGTTCTTGGGACTGGTATTTGATGCCCGGTTGACTTGGCTGCCTCATATTAGGCAGCTTAAACAAACATGCTGGCGGCATTTAAACACTCTCCGGTGCCTTGGCCACACCGGATGGGGTGCCGATCGGACCACCCTTCTCCGGCTGTATCAAGCGCTGATCCAGTCCCGCCTTGATTATGGGTGTGTAGCTTATGGTTCGGCATCGCCATCAGCGTTGCAATTGCTGGAGCTCATCCATCACTGCGGGATCCGACTCGCCACAGGAGCATTTCGGACAAGCCCTGATGACGGCTTACTTGTGGAGGCTGGTGTTCCTCCATTGCGGATCCGGCGCGACCGACTTCTGGCCGCTTATGCTGCCCACGTTTGTAGCTTGCCAGGGCATCCAAACTACCGTCTCCTGTTCCCGCACTCGATCGTCCATCTTCCAGACAGGCGGCCCCGGTCAGGGTGTACGATCGCGGTTCGCATCTGGGCTCTACTGTGTGGGATTGAGTTTTTTCCTCTCCCACCTGTTTTCCGGGCCAATCTCCGTCTGCCCCCTTGGTGTGTGTGCGCCGACCATGCATTCGGCTGGATTTGGCACAGGGTCCGAAAGACTCGGTCCCTCCTCCGGCACTCCGCCGCCGCTTTGTTTCTCTCCTTGCCGAGTCTCCCGGATCTGCCGTGGCCTATACCGACGGTTCGATGTTCTCTGGTCGCACTGGTTACGCTCTTACTCTAGAGGATCATTGTGAGCAACGGTCGCTGGCACCCGGGAACAGTGTATACACTGCCGAGTTGGTTGCCATCTATCGCGCCCTAGAGTATATCCGCTCCCGCTCAGGTGAGTCCTTTGCCATCTGTAGTGACTCCCTGAGTGGTTTACGAGCTCTTGACCAGTGCTTTCCTCGTTCCCGTCTGGTGATGGCCATCCACGAGTCGCTCCATGCTCTTGCCCGTTGCGGCCGCTCCGTGGTCTTTGTTTGGACCCCAGGTCATGTCGGCATCCCGGGCAATGAGCGGGTTGACACGCTGGCTAAACAGGCAGTGAGTTCACCGGCTCTGGAATCAGCGTTATGGAGTGTGATCTCCTGTCGCTTTTGCGCCAGAAAGTGCTTGGTGCCTGGGGTGACGAGTGGCGCACCCTGCCCACGCCCAACAAACTTCGGGCGGTGAAGGAGACGACCGGTGTGTGGTGCTCCTCCATGCGGGCCTCTCGGAAGAACTCTGTCGTCCTCTGCCGGCTGCGCGTTGGCCACACGTGGCTGACGCACGGCCATTTGTTGCGCTGGGAGGACCCACCGCTATGTCGCTGCGGGGCAGCTCTGACGGTGGTCCACATTTTGGTGGACTGCCTGCTTTTAACAGGACTCAGGCAGACGTTTGCGCTGCCTGATACCCTCCCTGCCCTTTTATGTGATGACGTTGCTATGGCGGACCTCTTGTTGTTTTATTCGGGCAGGGGGTTTTTATCGTATGATTTGTGTGTTTGTCCTTTTATTTCCTGTATTGACTTGGGCCTTTGGCCTGTGGTTTTAAACTGTGGGTTTTAATGTCATTTGGTGGTTGGCTTTCCCTTATTTTCATGGTCGGCCAACCACCTTCACACTCAGTGTGACTTTAGTTCCGTTTGTCTGGTCTTTGTCTGTCTTTCTTGTATTGTGTCGTCCCTTGTCTCAGTTCTCCATTTTTAACGACTGACAGTTTTTATTTCGTGTGATTTTATCGTGGAACAAGGGACCGATGACCTTAGCAGTCTGGTCCCTTCAATCCCACACCCAACCCCCAACTTTCATATAATTCTGTGTTCCAAAAGCAAAATTCCCCTTCCCCACCTGCTTCACCCCCTCCTCCACTAGGGGTTTTAGGACTTCAAACATTACTTTGTGTGCCTCCAGCATTATTTGATTGCAGGTCCCCAATAATTTGTTAAACTCCTAATTTTAATTGCGTTACCTATGTGTTCAAACTCTTCTGTCATGTCATCAAACAGATCCTACCCCACATAGAAGCCTTAATGCACTCTTACCACATGCCAGCTTATTCCTCTGAGTTCAACAGTGGAATTACTTTCGCATCATTTCACTTTGCCTTCTCTGCTTTCCTGTTTCACACAAGTGACTTACATTGATGCATTTCTGTTATATTGCACACTTTTGTAGTTCCTTACTTTACAAATCAATTTCAGTATTTATTCTGTAACAAGGTTTTTTTTACAGTTACCTTGTGTATACTTAAATTCATCTGTCCAACTTCTGTGACTGCCGTTTTCAGATAAATCCCTCCCTCTTCAACTGATCTGCGTAATGCAGTATTCATTACCACACTATTTATTGCTTCAGGTAACTTTAAACACACACCATTCTTCTCAGTACCCCACTTACTTCAACACTAACAGTTATGGACTATTCTCTTAAGCCTCGGTCTGCTCTTCATTACTAACTTGTTGTATGAATCTATATCTGTTCCTAAGTATACCCTGCAATCCAATATCAGATTTTACAAAATGTCTCAAAATGATGTAATCCAGCTAGAATTTCATGTCCCTCAGACTTTTCCCAAATATACCTCTTCCTCTAGTAATTTTAAAATAGCATATTCATAATTAACAGGCTTACAGAACAACTGAATTTTTTTACTCATCACTTCTATTACCAAGCTCATTCTCTTAAACTCTGCCATGTATTACATTGCCTTTTACAGCATTCTAGTCACTCATGATTATTTGATTTACATCTTCATTACATACACATTTTGTCATACTTTTACTCCCTCTTCATCAGATTGTGACATTGACAGATATACCTAAAACATAACCATTAGCTGTTTGGTGTAAATTTTGATGAGAATAATGGTATTACTAAACTGTCCACTGTACTGACCCACACACACACTCCCAAAATCTTTGTAAACAGTTTGCAGTGTGCACCGTGCAAGTCAGATGCAGCTAGAATGTAAACAATGGAGGGTGGTGCTAGTGGATGCACACAGCCTCTCATCCATGCACACTGCTTTCCAGCTGACATCTTTTAAATATAGGACGAGTCACCTCTAGCTAAGTCATGTTTACCTTGACTTGCGTGTTACTTCATTGTTACTTTGCATGTCTCTGTATGTGGTATAAGTTCTGATTTAGATTTAGTTTATGTCCATCATTATACTGTGTTCTCTTGCAGGATTAGAACATTCAGTGACTCACTCTACCCTACATTTCTGCTCATGAGAGATCCATCTTACCAGAAATGATATTCTTCCTACATCATTTCACGGACTGCAACTACATCCAGAGTGAACATTAAAATTTCCTGTTCAGATTTTCTACCGTCCTTACCATATTGAATTTCTACAATTTTGTGAGTCAAAGCATGGAATGTCAATAGTAACTGGATATCCATGTCTTTCAAGTTCATTTTATCCGGGGGATCTTCAGTGTAGAGATATATCTTGAATGAAGAAATGTATCCCATACTTGAATCACACAGCATCCAACTGAGTATGCATTATTTGGTAATTTTCGATGGATTGTAAAATTTATTTAAACTTTTGGAAAAATAATCAATTTGCAAATTGCACTTTGAAAAGCTGGTTGGCATTATCTGGTTTATTGTCAGAAAAAATGTAAAAATGATATTTGTCTGAATTGGTTGCAGACATTGTTTTGCGAAATATCGGTGTCTATAAAGGGATTTGTTGATCAGTAATCATAGATCCTTGTTTCCAAAATTCCCATAAGGATAGCAAACCCAAACCATTTTATAAGTTCGGATCCCATAATGTTGACAAATGTGACATTTTTTAATCCAGTTTCCTTCTACTGCAATTTTGACTGTAACACTCATTGGTTTCATTGCTAATATACTCAAACAGATCTTCCCCAGTATATAATTCTGATATATCCATGACGCTCTGTGTATCTTTGGAAATATGTGTGGACATGGAGATCTTTCAAATTTATTATTAGTCCTCAGTAAATCATAGTCTCTTTGTCTGATTCATCTGAGAGCTGGTATCTGATAAAGCATGTTTTCACATGTAGCCTTTCCTCTGTTGTCTTCAATCCTGAGAATGGTTTGATGCAGCTCTCCATGCTACTCTATCCTGTGCAAGCTTCATCATCTCCCAGTACTTACTGCAACCTACATCCTAGGTTGGGATAATCCTGTGACAGACCTAGAAACATAGTTTCTATGGATTGGACAGGCTATGCACCTAGTTCTCGCATGGAGATAATACCCCTATGGAGAGGTGATGGGGAATAGAAGTGTCAACGGGGTGATTAGATTCCTTTGGAGGTGCGGTTATGGACGACTACTTCTGGAGGGGTGGGAAGGATATCTGTTATGATGTCTCTTATTTCAGGTTACATGCTGCTATGTCAACTATTTAAACACTGTGCCTGACCAGCTCACCTCACAAACACAACGGCTGTTATGTAAGGCATAACTTAAGAGTTCACCAGTGGCAGGCTCAATTGTGACCTACTTCTTATTCCGCGTGTTTTGGAAGACAGTATATTACTGTGCTACAGTGCCCTCCTCCTTGACAAGACCTGGCCTCTTGGATCATCATAGTTAGGACATCATTACACTAAAATGACTGATCCTGTTGGCTGCCACAAGTGGCTCCAGTCAGCTTTTTAAGGATTACTTTCGCCACCATGTTCCCTTAAACACTACTCATAGGGTCATTCCATGCCAAGTGGTCTAGAGGCTCCCTCATGGATTTTGATGGAATTTTGTATGACCATTCACACATGTTCTCAATGAACACTGGCAAAGTTTGTTTCAGAAATTCAATATTTTCGGAGATGGTCACTTGTTTAAGACAATATAACAGCTTTCTATAGTGCGTCCTTGAATTTTCAGCAACTTTGAGATATCTCTGTATGTATTTGCATGAAAGAAACAAAACTTCGCCATCTTACACAACTTTTAGAGCTCTTTAAAGTAAAATATTAAAAGGATTTCTGAGCAATTTTCATATAGGTAATTTGAAGCAACGTTGGGCGAAAAAATAGCTGTTTAAAAAAAAATGCGAACTTTAGTTTTTTATATCTCCAAAAGTAATTGTGGGATGTACATGAAAATTCGCATACCATAACTCACCAACACAAGGTCTTAGAATATAAAATTTCATTCTCCTATTGCTTTCCATTATTTCACAAATCTGGGGTGAAGTTAGCGATTTTTCAAAAAGTGCTAAATATGGGTATTTATAGTGAAATTTTTCAAAAATGTGTTTTCTCCACACTCTTCTAAACTATGGTCATTAGAAAGAGCATATTCTAAACTATATAGAAAAGTGGATTTGGTTTTGCAATGCAAGTATATAAGGCCCTAAAAAGTAGCATCATCAAAGAGGTGCACTGGAAGTTCGAACACATTTTTCTGGCCCTCATATTATACCAGATATTGTTTACTTTGCCTTATACATTTTTATTAATGACTGGGGTAAGTGAAATGTATGTGTGGGACCTAGCGTAAGTCCAAAGAGAATAAAAATAGAAACTGTTATTTCTTCATTCCCCCCCCCCCCCCCCTCTGCCACCCCCCCCTAATGCTGTCCTCAAACGATAGTAACAACTAAATTATCGATTCTCTATCCAATTTTCTGCTTCAGAAAAGATTCGCCATTTCTTCTGCAGTTTTGTGTAATAAACACTTCCAATTCAGCTAGTGCAGTAAGAGCATATATTTCTGCAAGCATGAGTTTTTGTGCTGTAGCACTCACTTATTGCCTTCCTTATTCTACCCATTGTTTTATTACTTCTACTATATCGTTCAGTCACCCTCATCAGCTGTCCCACTATTTCCACACGTCATCCTAACACAGTGATCCCACCTCTACTTTTGGTATGTGGTATATTCCCCAAAGCCTAAGTCACCTCGTCCCCCAAATCCTCCCATGTTTCCTCCTACACACCCTGGAAACTCCTTCAAACATTCTGTGATGACATACCATCAGTTCAAAATTACCGAGAGCTTCTTCTAACCATGTTACCTCATTCTATGTCTACCATTCATTAAATAACACCTGTATCACCCATTGATACACATTTGTTGATGTACTTGGTAAACAGCGCTCACTGTCAACGTGGTCGTTCTGCAGTGCTCCCACTGCAATGACAAGCCATAGTCCACTTAAGACTGAATTTATCTTCTCTCCTGGCATAGCTCATCTGAGGACAGAGCATGTGTCTCTCATGCAAAAATCCACTTTTTTGCAGAGCAGGTAATCTTCCTTGTACCATACATACAAAAAAACTCCTACATCCTAGGTCTTTCCATGTAGACCTACTATAGCCATTTCACTTAAAACTTCTTGCTCGCTGCTAATCACTTGTTTCAAACTTTCTTTCTGGCTCAGACCTCCAATTCTTGGGTTAATCTAAGGACTTGCCACAAGTTTCATATTTCCACATGCAGAATTCTCATAGACAACTGCATTTTGAAAGTCACTGGTAGTTTCACAATCTGATATTGGCCTTGACACTGCATAAAAAGTAGTGTCATACTATTTGCAGTGTGTGAAGTCGATAGATTTCACAGTGGCCATCCTTGTCTTAGGGTGATCTTTCCCTGTGAGTCACTGTTTATACAGTGCCAGCCTTTGCCTTAACCAACCTTTTCAATTCTTCTCTTGCCACCCTCACAAATGCGTTAACTATTGTCCTTCTCATCTTGTTTTCCTATGTTAATAATTGAATGCATGTTATAACCATATACCACATCATATGGCTAAAATCCTGTAGTTTTTGCGGTTCTGATTTGTACACAAAAATAACTTGGACATCACAATTGGTATGTGTGTGCTATATGGTATTATAGCATGCTCCCTATTGCTTCATGCACCCTTAGCATGATCCTACTAGCTTGACGATGTAGATGACTTGTCCTCAATTTCTTCCCACATTACAGCTTAAATTCCTTCTATAAATCCAAGATATGGATGACCCCCTTGATTTGTTATTTCTGGTACCTTTCAGTACCCTGTTGTTAATTACTGCTTGTACCAATGTTGGTGCTTGTTCATTTGGCACTGCGACCATTAAGACAGGTTATGAAAAATAATTCATAATAATAAAACATCAATCCCAAAAAACTGAACGTCCTAAATCCCTTGTCACCTTTCAATGAGTTCAGGCTTGGCTACCATGGGACCTCTGCCATTGTAGCAACTTCGCACTGCTGTGCTGCATGTCTATCCTCCCTTTGGAACACAGACTACAGTTTCTTCTTTCGTAATCTATCGTTCTCTACTTTGGTGTTTGAGGTTTGGCTTTGTTTCCTCTTCATCCCTGTGCAGTTCTGAAGGCCAGTCCAAGTGTACCATGTGACGGGGTAACACGTAATGACCATCCCCAGGTCTGCAGGTAGTCTCCACATACATGGTACAGGCCAGGTCCAAGGAGGGGTGGTAGTTTGAGCTGAAACCCTCCCAAATTGCCATTCAGTCCCTCTGCCAGAAGTTTGGGAGGTGTGATCCATCGCCTAATGAGTGTGAGCTCCCCTCTGAGGAAGGGTCCCTCAGCAGGAACGAACATGCTATGCCTTTGGAGATTCTGTCACATTGAGCCAATTCCAATCTGTGTCCACTAAATGTAATGGGAATTACGTGAAACATTCAGACTCTTCCAGCTTGCACATTGGTTCCTCATATCATATACTGCACATTGTCATTTCTTTGCTACAGTTAATCAATTTATTATTCAGAAATGTGTTGACACAATTGCCGGCCCTGTGAAATCCTGCTCTCATTTATGTAATTGCACTTTGCTTTTGGAGACCAAGTGTGGTCCTCAAGCCCAACAACTGCTTGCAGCTTCACTCCTCAAAAGCTATCATGTTAGTGGTAAGGCCCATTGTATCCTGAATTCATGTGGTGGTATTTACACCAGGCTGCTTGATGGTCAGAATGAAGGACAAATCCAAATGTACCTTTCTGATCAGTGTGTCATTGCAGTCCATTGGATAATGAAACAGGTTGATGCAACGTTAGTTCATACATACTCTCACTTCTGATAGAGTAGTGCCTCTGACTTCATAACTTGTTCCATCTCTGACAGTCAAACCACACATTTGAAGCTAGACGAGCTGTTACCAATGCTACTGTAACAACCACACTCATGTCACAACACAGCCAAATGTTACTTGTGGTAAGTATGCTACTGAGTGATCACCTGCCTTCTCCCTCCTGCATAAATTGCAGTGGCGACCATGAAGCCTCATTCTGAGATGAGTCATCCAGCAGATCTGAGTGAAAGCTTCCAAGTTGACATTTATAATTACATAATATTTTGGAGATAATGTAATATGTTGCTAATAATCTACATCTATGTTAAATGTTCTTTCACAGTATGACAACTTTTACTTACTAAGAAGGGTTTAAGCTTTTGTCTGAAAATGAGGGCTCATTCATTTCTTCAATTTACTGTGGTAATTTGTTATACAGTTTCATATCATTATAAAATATACTTTTTGTGTCTTTGCCTTGTTCTTTCTATCTAGATGGAGGTGTTGACAAACTCTTGTTTCATGGTCATGTATTAGGCTGTTTATGATGTACATGTTGAGATTTTTCTTAATGAACATTGTTCTGAAAGATATAGTCGCAAGAAATTGTTAGAATGCCTAGCTTTCTAAATAATTCTAGACAGAGGCCCCTGTTGTTGCTGTTTGTTGTTATCCTTACGGCTCTTTTTTGTACTTTGAATGCAGTTTCTATGTTACTAGCACTTGTTCCCCAAAACATGAACTCTTAACTGAGGACTGAGTGTAGATATTTGTAATACGTTATTTTAAGACAGGTATTGCATACTGGTGCAAGGATTCCAAGAGCATAGCATGCTGTGGATAATTTCTTTGCCAAAATGTTGACATGGCTTGTACATTTCAATTGGCTATCTACATTCATTCCTAAGAATTTGGTAGTTCTTACACATTCTAATTCATTATTAATAATCTTTATTCTAGTGGCATTGTTTTTTGTTCAATTGGAAGTTAACAAAGTTTTCTTTACATTTAGGGTTACTTTATTCTTTAATGATCAGTTGTAGACATCATTGAGAGCCTCGTTTGCTCTTCCTGACAGTTCAGTGATTTTCACCTGTAATTACTATGTTGCTGTCATCAGCAAAAACTATTTTTTTTCCATGTCTGATACTTTATGGGAAGTCGTTAATGTATATAAGATAAAATATTGGGCCTAATACACTTATTGTGGGACGCTTATATTCACATGTTCTGGGTCACAGGTGTTCTACAAGGGAATTGTTTGAAACTTGTGGTATCTCAACTTGCTGTACTGTTTCCCAAGTATGATTTGAACCACTTCTTTGTCACACCTCTTATTCCTATTTGCCATAATTTATGAAGTAAGATTTTGTGGTTGACTGTATCAAAGGCCTTAAAAAAGTCTAAAAAGACACCACTTCCATTTCACCTTTGTCCAGTGCTTCTAAAATTACTTTACTGAACTGTGCTACAGCAGATAGTGTGCCTCTTCTGGGCATATAACCAAATTGGTCATTGGAAAGGTTATATTTATTCAGGTAATTTAGCAGTCTCTTTGACTTGTATTTCTATTATCTTAGATATGAAACAGTATAGAAATTGGCCTGCAGTTCTCTAAATTTTCAATATCTTCATTTTTAAGGATACGTATAACTTCTGCTTGTTTTAGGTACTCCGGAAAGTATCCAGATTCGAAAGATTATGTCTAATTGGCCCATTATGGAGTCTATCCATTGTATAATTATGCAGACTCATATTTCATAAACTCCTACTGAAGTTTTATTTTTTAGTTGTACTACTAGTGCCACTTCCCTTTCTGTAGTTGGCAAGAGCACCCTTGTTTGTTGGCTGGTTCTAAGTAAACTGTATGTATATGGAAATTTCTGCTGTAATTTTTTTGCAATACTACTGAAATGAGTTTACAAAATCAGCTAATTTCTGAGGGTTGCCTCCTGGTACCTCTTTGTTTTTAATATGTCAATTGACGTCATTTTTAGCAGAGTTAAATGTTTACTGTTTAGTGATGTTCCAGGCTGCTTTTCTCTTATTTTCAGCTCCAAGTAATATTTTGTTGTTTGAAAGTTTTTTGCAGCTAGCTGCACCTTTCTGTATATTTTCCTGTACTTTTTGTAGAATTGCAGAACTTCTGAGTTTGATTATTTTTTATGGAGTTAAGAGTTTCTGAGGATTTTTTGATATGTGTAGTTACCCATTGATTTCTCTTCATAGTTTTAGTTTGATAGTTTTGGTAAACATCTCTTCAAATCTGAGTTTAAAAATAGACATGAACTTGATAAATTTGATTTGCATTGGTTTCTGCACAGACTTCCTTCCAATCTTCATATTGTAGCTGGGATTTAAACTCATACAGGGCTGATTTGGAAAACATTCTATTGTATGTATACAGTTTAGGAAGAGTTTCTACATGAATGTTACTTTTTAAGATCTGGCAGAGGTGGTCTGATAGGCCCAGGTTTTGGACAATGACATTTTTTTACTATCAATATCTGTAGCTGCATGATCTACTGATGAGGAAGATTCTTTTGTTATTCTAGTTGGACAATTAATAAGGGAGGATATTCCAAAGAGCTTAGAATATTCACATATGTTGCTAGCCTTATCAGGCTTCATCATTTTAATGTTAGTCACCACAGATAATTACATTTGCTTTTGGTCCAGAAACTGGCCTCCATCACTTGATTCCACATTGCTCTCCTTTGATTCCCATTGTTCCAGCAGCACAGCTCAAGGAGGCTATAATTCACAGATGTGCCACTGGTCCTCATAACACATAATTTATTAGAATACTGCTGTCATCTGCAAACATTTGTATTAAACACCATTCGAACCAGCTGGCAGATGATTATCAGAAATCAGAGGACAGACACAGGACAGAAGGAATTTTTTCCCCCCAAACCATATTCCATTGCTATTACTAAAAGAACAACTTCATGGCCTGCAGTACCAGTTTCATATTGCTTATCTGACAGTGTCCTGGGTTAACAGAAATATTCCTTTCTAAAATGCAGTCAGTATTTACAAAACTACTGAAAATGAAACTGTTGTCAGAATGTAGTCAGTAACAGGTATGATCTTGAATCAGCGGTTAAACATAGGAAGAGAAGTATCAAGAAATTGTGTGCATGTCTTCAGCCAGTACAGATAAAGATGCACAAAAACACACACTATATTCATCCAGCGTTCCCTAATGAGAGCACTTAGCTACTTCCAACAAACATTGAACTTCTGTTACTTTTCAAATGACATTTTAATTGTCTGCTATTAAGAATTTTGGAAAGGTTTGAATTTATAATAAAAGAAACTGCAGTGCGTAGAACAACTCCAAATAATAGGAAGTTTAGTCATTAGAAGCAATCATAGCAATTAGAAACCTAATAGCAAACGTTTTCCCTTAGTTTGTTTGTGGCCTTCCATAATATTTTCAAGGTTTGCTTGAGCTACAATAAATCTAGGTTTATGAAAACTATATTACCAATGTGAGTTTACCACACTTTACTTTCCTTTGAATTCTGTTGAATGCTTTTGAAATTAAGACTTCAAGCAACATATGTATTACATTCCTGCTTTGTGTCCTTTAGCCTTTCCACTATCCAAGGTTTTCATTGCATACTGTTGAAGCTTTGAGAACATATAAACAATCGTAATGTGATATGACTCTCGTTCCTGTCATGCTATTAAATAGGTTATATTAAGTACATGACATGGTAGTTTGTAGACATACATAATTAGTAGAAAAATATGTTCTGATCTTCATGGGCAGCTATACAAGAATGTATTGTTACTCCTGTGCTGTTTAATCTCTGTCTAGGAGAGCTTACATCACAAAGTTGTAGGCTTTTTATGATACATTTTCCTGAAAATATATATTTGTGCACACTACTGTAATTAAGTTGCAAATTGTTTACTTTGAAGTGAACTGTGCATATAGAAATATTAGACACACTCTTAATATGATCTGAAATACTGTGTGCCTGTTACTGTTAGAAACCAACTCTTGTCCTAAGCAGACTAATAAAAAGGTTGATATGTTTACATTACAAAGCACTTAACTGTAAATGTTGTCTGGCAGTTTAATGTGATTATGTATACACTTACGGGTGGCCACTTGTTTAAGATTGATGGACCCACAGATTGCCACCTCTTCATAATATTAGACTTCATAAATAAGATACAGTAATACATTTGTTCCTTGACATGATGTAATTATATTGGACTTTACTAGCTATAGCGAGTGTGCTGCTAATGACGTTGCAATTTCGTGTGTTTACACAAGTTAAAGTTGGTACACTGGGTTTTTCGTTATGGCATACATACGTCAAACATATGTGCACCTTTTTATTCAGTTTTCTTCAGTTTTGTTTTTTACACAATACTGGTACTGTGAGGATGGTAAATGACTGAAAACAGTTCTAATAGAGTAACTTCTCACTATTCTCACCTGTCTGAGGAAAGAATTATTAGCTCAAGAAGCCATAGTTTCCTCAGTTAAACATTTCTGTTGACATCTTCACTGTTTGATATGACTTGGTCACACTCAATGACAGTCGTATGATATGTATTTAAAAGTTTTGTGTAAAATACAATAGATTACATGTAAGTTTACGTTCTGATAACTTGAATTAGTTGTACAAATTTGCATTTGTCAAAGTAGTTAATGAAATCATTATTCACATTTGTAACTATTAGTCATTTAAATTTGGTCCCTTTTGAAAGGAAGCATAAGCATTTCGTGTTGCCATTACTGATGCTCCTACATTGTCATTTCTTGCAAGCATTGTAAAATGTCTGGTACAAATATTTGCAACAATTGGAAAAACGAAATGACAGTCATTTAATTGAACTTCACGAAGCTCCAACATAGACATTACAGTATTTGGAGATTTATGAACTACAGGAAATTGTAAAGCACTGATGTAGACAATGTATTCTACCCTTAATGTAACATCCAGTATTTAGGTTGCATGTTCTGTAATATGAAAGAATTAAAATATCACTCAGTTATTAGAAATTCTTACCCAGCTAAATTCTTTGTTTGCATTTAGGATGTATACTATAGTCAGCCACAGGGTCATCTATTATTGATAGACCTGTATGTTGTCTTTGTATCTTTGGCAGAAGTAAAAACAGCTAACAAGAGCTTGACTCTGTATGTTGATGTTACTAGTAGATTTGTTATGATTTGCACATGATACAATGTTGTTCTGAAGTGAAAGGACAGAATCTTTGTAAGTTACATTGCCTTACAGATCCTCAGCTACTTCATGCCCTTCAGTAGGTATTCCATAAGTGTGTGATTATGCATATATGGCTTCATACGTAGACTGATGTGTGCCACATCATGTGGGACATAGTATACACTAATCATGAAGTTTTAACTAATGGTCGATAATGAAAATTGAAATTTGGATTGTCATTAATACATTTTTGACTTTCCTAGACGGTAAAAGTTACATTGTTCTGTGGTATGTCTGGTCATAAGCACTTGACTGCAGTGTGGTAGTCCAAACTAGCCAGTAATATGATAAATGTACAGGTAAAAGTTCCCTTTTGTGGAATATTTGAAGACTGTGTCCTCACTAACACAACAAATGTTACTAAAAGTTGGTAAACTGTAGATGAAAAAATTGTTAGCTAAGATTGTGTAGACTGTGTTAAAGCTTCTAAATGTCATTATTTAAACTTTATTTATGGAAATGTCAGAAGAGCTCCTAAGAATGTTGTTTACTGTGTTCTGTAACCTAGGTTTGTAAAAAAAAAATTAAATTTTGTCTTGGTTGAAATCAGTCCTTATCCAAACATGCATGAACTACAATCATGACAAACCATTTTGTTTCAAAATATTTTAATTGGTGGTGACTCATTAGCTGTAAAGTCCCCCAGCTTTGTGCTAAACTTGCAATTTGTTACTGCTGTATGATGCTTTTCTATTGATACACATTGAATATGTAATTTAGAAAGATTGTAACATTTCTATCGAATGACTTCAATTCAGCTATGAGGAACATGATAGTTTGTATTACCACATATGACACATGGTGTAGCTATTTCAACTATTATTAAAATACGGAAAACCTTTCGTGTGAAGTAGTTTCTATTTTTAGCTAAGGAGTAACCTGCTTGCAGCAGGGAAACATAAACATTTCAATGTTAATTAGATGAAAAATGTAACAAGAATCTGTAAAGTGTCTGCATGTTGTAAAAATTAATGCTATTGGATAGCAGCACTGTTACTCTAGATGTTAATTTTTATTTTTTGTGCACTAGTGGGAAAAGATACTACTCAACAATCCATGTAAGAAAAATCTAAGTAATAGGTGGAGTCTAGCCCTTAGTGCAAGAATCTTTCTTCTGTGTGTCAAATAACCTTAGACAATCTTTCAAAAGATAATCACTCGTCTTTCTGCTCTGACAATGCTTCTGCTTACTTGCAGACATCTGTTTCTCTCTCTCTGTCGGCCTCTCTTGGCCAACTCTTGATTTTTTCGACCCCGACGGTATTAGGTTGCGAGGCCTGAGGGTGTCATTCATTTTCTTTCTCTAATCTTTCCTTCCATGGGGAGGAGGGCCTCCATAGATACAGTGAAGAGTGTCCTCCTAGGGGTGTGAACCTGTAAGAAAAATGTGGTCCTCCTAACTGTGGGTTATGTGACGGCTGGCAATACGTCCTTTGAATAATCTTAGTGTTCACACGCTTCAGAATAAGCCCTGGGTATGCAGGCTGACACAGCAAAGAGATGGTGAGAACAGAATAGACCATAATGGGTGTGTGGACTAGTGTTCCTGCCATCATTCACCCACAATGACACTAATTTGGGATCAATGTGATCTGCAGTTTGGGACATTGCTCTGCATGGAAAATGAAGTAGGTGACCACACAAAATTGGAAAGATCGTGGGAGGCGCACATCGGCACCGTGTGCCACAGACAGTAGTTGCCGCAAATCGTCCCGTCCACTAGAGGGCACGCGAGAATTTGGCTGCGACATCTGCCAGTGGAACAATAACAACAACTACTACTCAGGCAGCACGGGCCGTGCCCAGTCACTTCACATCGGGCATGCCTGAGACAGTTCCTGGTCTACTCTGAAGTGCGACGTAAAAGTGAACCGTGTTCCTACAAGAAGCACAGCACCTCACCACTGCACTGAGGCAAGTGACAAAGCACAACAGAGGAGGCTGGTGTTCGAAAATACATGTGGTGACATGCACCGGTTGGATATTCTTGAGGGACAAATGGAAGTAATGTTACTGGTGCCTAATGTGAAGAGAAGATTGAAGTGAAAATAAAACATTGAGAGGGATTGTTGCTGTAATAATGATAAACCAATGTACTTCATCCCAAAACACACTTCATTACACAGCCTCTAAGATGATAAGATTCCAGAGCTGACAGTCATCCCAAACCTCATGGACATCTGCACTAATTATTTGTATTTTGGTGACCACACTAGGAGAAACATGACTGTTACTGAAGATGCTTCTGGACCTTTAACAGGAAGACATGATGTTCAGTCAGCTTGACAAGAGACCTGTAGCACCTTCACCTGCAATCTTCCATTTTGGAGAGGGACGTGAACTACCTGTACACCAACACTGTTAAACAAAAATGTTAAAATTGTGACAAAGCAGCTCTACCTGCTAACCAGCCAGCATGTTTCCTCCTGTCGTGCATTTCCTTAACCTTTGCTGAAATGTTCACCATAAGATCCAAAAAACCAAGGAACGAACAGTAAACAATGACTGCCTGTGTCTGTATGCTGTGGATTCTCTGATGTGGAAGTGTATCAGTTGCTTGACACACATCGTCATATTTCAAAGAATATTCAGCTGAATGCAGTCCTCAATACCAGTGGACCACTAACTTCATCTGGTGTGGTAAGGGACAGCTTATAATAAATACAGAGCAAGATGCCAGTCTTAGTGGAAGGCCCATCCTGATGTTTCACAGGCCAGTCAGTGAGATGTGGTGGAACTGTGTGTGTTCTAGAAAAAGTTCAAAGAATAGTGGTAGCTCTATTGGTTGCTGTTCCTAAGTTGGCCTGACTTTGGATTTACATCAGAATATTTCTTGAGGGAGATAGGATAACCAGAAGAGTGCAATGTGTTGCATGGCACAAGAAACAACCACCTGTTCTCCGAGATCTGTGTGGACTTCGCACTGAACTGCATCAACAAAGAAGACCAGCCAGAATTCGTGATACGAGGTAAAAGGGTACAAAGTGACCTGTTGTTGTTGTTGTGAGGAGTAAATTGCATCCTACTCACTGCTGTTTACCTGTCTTCAGTGTAATATCAGCCACAGTTACCACTGGTGTGATGTATGTGCTATGAAATCAGCTGTGACCAGGAGCAAGAAAAGAACATTTTACTAGCACAGGCAGTGTCACTGGGAAAAATAAGTCTTTGTTTAGTTTTGCTTGAGATATTCCTAACAAGCTATTTATGTATGTTCCTTTCCTGCACCTTTGCTGTTTTTCTCATAAATTACATTTAACAATAGAATATTGTGTACATTAATATTTGTCACTTAAGAATTACCTGCCTGTGTTCTGCATTAATGGTGCAGCACAGTAGGTGTGGGAGCCCCAACTCACACAGGTGATGAAATGTTAACACTACTGCCTGCAATGTACGTGTCAAGTAACATAACTTCTGTTGTATGTAATAAGCACATTTAAATGAATGTACCAGGTAAATGAAGTTAATTGGCATCTGTAACAAACAGTAACAGAAACCTAAAAATATTTTACAGATGTGACGAATTACTATGATCATCAAATTAAATGTGCTGAAAGAAATCACAATGTCACTATATTTGCCATTCATTTATATAGTAAAAAATGCTGTACCAGTTCTCAGCTCATGTCAAATGCTGATAGATATGTGAAAGAGAGGTGTATTTCGCAGTAAAAAACCACCAAGCTGTTTAATGATTTATTACTCTGCAGCTAGTTTGGTATGGATATTGCACACCAAAATGAGTTCCATGCAAGCTGTGCTGCCCAATTTTTTTTCTCCATTGTCATATTTGTTAAGTGATCGGCTCATCAGATGATAGTGAGTGGAATAATAAGTGTCTTTAATATAATAATTTGTAAAACAGAACAATAAGAATGTAGTTATGTAATATCTCCTTTAACATGAAAATTCAGATACTTGTATAAACATTGTAAAGTCATGTTTCCCACTCTGTTTTTTATCACTAAAATTATGTCCCCGAATTTGAACCATACCTGCTGTAATGCACTTGCTGGTTGTGGCACTACAGTTAAAGCTATAAGACTTCCTAGTTGCACAACAACTGAAGAGCAGTTGTCATCTTGTGTTAATACAAAAGTTAAATTCAAGTATACTGAGAACTCTACTGAAAATGTTGAGAAAGACAATTAGGCAGTTGCACCTGTTCATTAAGGATGTCTTACTGTTCACTGTTGGGATGCAGTGAAGGTAATGTGAAGGAATCCTCCCCTCACCACTTTAAGCAAAAGACATGATCTGTCGTTCACTCTCACTGTTCTCCTCAATGTGCAGGGTGTTCCACAATTCCTATTCCAGGCTTTCACAGGTTGTACAGGAGACTTCGTATAATTGTTGATATTGCCTCCTTACCAAAACCTCATCTACCAACTTGCTCTACAAGCCTGTGGCAGGAATAGTTAAATATCCTGTTTTTGTTAGTTACCAGATTGATGGAAAATGGTTCATACACATTATTGTGCCTCAGTAATAGAGCATCTTGCACATCTAGTTTTCAAACATCTGCTACTATGCAGATAGTGGAATTACGTGCAATTACTACACATAAATTTGTGAATAAAGTTTACATCTAATTTCCTTCTTTCTTCCTATGTTGGCAATTGGTTCAATGCAAGTCTGTCTGTCTGAAAAGCTGACCTAGATTCTGATGTAATTAACAAAGCTTCAGGAGGAAATTGTCAGTGCAAAAATGTGCTTGCATGTCACCAGTTTTCATTTAGTCCTCCTTAATGAATATTACTATTCAGTAATAGAAATATCTTAATCCGTTATGCTCACACAATTGTCTCTTAACATTTCTACAATGAAATCTCAAGTCTGTAAAACGTATAACATAGTTCCCCATATGAAGTAAACTAATGACTTCATTGCTTATGAATATGAAAAAAACATTTGCCATTTATCATGTTAGTATTAGCAGTCAGATAATGTTTATGAAGTAAAGTATTGTGTACATATTGGTTTGCAAGTGACACTCGTGATGAACAAAAAGTTTGTTGGAAGTTACTACAAAGTGTGCTTGCATAGATATTTTGAATGCAAACATACTACTGCAATGGTATTACCATGTTTCTGTACTGTATCTGAAAATTCTATGCCTTATATTGGTTTAAATCTGTATTGTCTAAAAAATAGGTCAACTGTGCTTAAGAGCAGCAGACTAATCACTCTGTAAATTCATTCATGTGTTAGTAAATTACTTGGTGCATGTAGCCAAGGAAATGTTTAGGAAAGGTTTGATGTTAAGCATAGTTTGTTGGCAGTTCGTAAGTGCTCTCACTCAACAACACTGGATGGATAAAGTCAAGGGAGATGCATGCAATCCATGCTTAGACAAGCACTCACTTTCTCCAGTTCCTAACTGTACTATTTGTCTTTTTCACTAGAACTTCTATGTTACACATCTTACAGAGTAAATTATGGCATTATAAATTTCTAAATTTTGTCAATTTGGGGAAATGATTATGAATTTTTGTTGTCCTTAGAAGTTGTGACATAAGCAATCTGCAACTGGTAGCGGCTCTGGGCTAGTTACTTACTGACGAAATCTTACACAGTCACATACAGGGACATGGAAGATAGAACTGAACCAGTTACTGGAACCATTATTATAGTGATCATAGTATCCAAATACTTCATCACATAAGAATGCAAAGTTAGAATTACAGTATTCTGGCTGCATAGTGAGTTAATAATGTGGCTGCATTTTCATCTGTTTCTCTTAAATGTTTTTAGTAAACATATTATTGGCTACAGATTGTCCCCCATCAGATGAATGTATTCATGTTAGAGGGTGAGCCCTCAACATAAATGTTAAAGTACTACACAAGCACTGTAAGAATTCTCCGGTCAGAGTGAAAGAAGTTCAATATGTTCCTCTGTAAAACAATATGAGGAAGATGAGGAACCAACTGCTCAGTCCTCATTCCCCATTCTTGACCAAAATCTTGGCATGTGAACATACTCGCACTGTTCAGACATCGGTCCCCTGCGGGTTCGGGGGTTAGAATAGGCCTGTGGTATTACTGCCTGTCGTAAGAGGCAACTAAAAGGAATCTCAACCTTTTATATGATGGTCCCCTGTTGGGTTTGACCTCCATCTCTCAAAATATTCCGAAGATCGAGCCGATTGAGGAAGGGTGCCTTGCTTGGTGCATTGTGTCCATCTTGCGATCAGACCTTTCGCCAGCTTATACACAGTTGAACTGCAGTCCTGTCCGCTCTCCATCTCTTGGGCATGACTCTGTTTCTGCATGCAGATAAAACCTTGCACTGTGCAGTCCCTCTTTCTGCACAGACGGCGACCATGGACCACATGTTACCTAACATCCAGCAAGGTAGCCAGTCCGTTGTGGTGGGGCCGCCATGTACCCTGTTGGTTGTAGCCCCCTGACAACACAGGGATCGCTCTACTGATGCCTGCACCGTTAACTCCCCACGTATGCCAAGGAGTAGATGCCTATCCTCCTGGGGTATCGGGACTCCCGGCAACGGCCATCCTGCCAGGTGGCTCTTGCCGTGGCTGCGTGGCGCCCATGGGGAGGGCCCTTGGTCGGAGTAGGTGGCATCAGGGCGGATGGCACGCAATGAAGCGTGGTATATCGTCTCTAGCTGGTGGCCAGCCGCCAGCAGTCTCTAAGCGTTCTCGGGCTCAGTATGGTAGTAGAAGTTATTCGACCCGCTTCTTAGTTTGTACAAGGGTTGATGGGAGTCTTTTCTCTCCACAAAGCCTCAGTTCTTTGTCGAGCATTTAGAGGACAAGTTTGGGGAGGTGGAGGGCTTGTCAAAAATGCGCTCTGGGTCAGTCCTGATACAAACAGCATCCTCTGCCCAGTCACGACGGTAACTCGCTTGCGACAAGTTGGGGGATGTTGCCATTACGATCACACCCCATAAGAGTCTAAATATGGTCCAGGGAGTTATTTGCCATAGGGATCTTCTTTTGCAGTCTGATGAAGGACTGCGTGCCAATTTAGAGCTCAGAGGTGTACATTTCATCCGGCGCGTTCTTCGGGGTCCGAAGGAAAAATCAGATTGCTACCGGTGCCTTTATCTTGGCCTTCGAAGGGGATACATTGCCGGAAAATGTCAAGGTGATGGTCTACCGATGTGATGCTAAGCCCTATATCCCTCCCCCAATGCGGTGCTTTAAGTGCTGGAAGTTGGGCCATATGGCTTCTCGCTGCACTTCCAGCCTCACATGTCGAGATTGCGGACGCCCATCACATCCCAATACTCCATGTGCCCCGCCTCCCATCTGTGTCAACTGCGGGGAGCACCATTCACCTCGCTCGCCAGACTGCCGAATTTTCCAGAAAGAGCATAAAATCATGCAATACAAGACCATGGACAGACTAACCTATACTGCGAGGCCAAGAGGAAATACGACCGACTCCATCCTGTGAGAATAACATCTTCCTACGCTGCTGCTACAACACCTGTGCTAGCCCGTCTGTTTCTCCAATTGTGGCTGGATCGACGAGTAGTAAAACTCCTCCTGCCCCCTCGCCAGTGGGGGGGCTCTACCCACCGGGTTGCTCCTGCGCCACCTACGTCAGGAGCAACACCATCCCACCCATCAAGGACATCCATCCCCACTCCTAAGCCGGAGAAGCGTCCAACTTCTTTGGCTTCTCACGCTCGCAAAGGGTCCCTTTGGTCCCTCCCTTCCCAGGTTTCCACCAGAGAGAAGGCTGACGACCGACAGTGGCGTAAGTGCCCACAATCCGCTGGTCGTAGGACTTCACGATCCTCCTCCATCCCGGAGACTGAATCGGTGAAGCCCTCCCAGCCGGTGTGACCCAAGGAACGGCTTGAGAAACCCAAGAAGAGCTCTCAGCCCAAGGAACTCGCGGTGGCAGCCATCCCACTGCAACCTTCCAGCTCTGCGTCTGAGGATGCGGTGGAGATTCTGGCGTCCGCTGAGGACCTTGATCACGCCGGTCCATCAGACGCCATGGAAAGCACTATCACAGGTGCTAAATTGGAGGCAGCAGGTGACCCAGCGGCGTAATCTCCCTTCCCAGTCCCGTCAAGCCTTTCTCAGCCATGGACAACACCATCCTCCAGTGGAACTGCAGCGGTTTCTTCCACCATCTAGCTGAGCTCCGCCAACTTATCTGCCTTCAACCTTTCCTCTCCATTGCTCTGCAGGAAACTTGGTTTCTGGCAATGCAAACCCCCGCCATCTGTGAGTACCGGGGTTCTTATAAGAACCGGACAGCTTATGAAAGGGTGTCTGGTGGCGTCTGCATACATGTCCTGAACTCTCTTCACAGCGAGTCTGTACCTCTCCAAACCCCTTTAGAGGCTGTCACTGTTCGGGTGTGGACGCCACAGGCTGTTACTGTTTGCAGTCTTTACCTTCCACCAGATGGTGATGTCGCGCAGCATGTCCTGGCTGGTCTGATAGCTCAATTGCCTCCACCTTTCCTGTTACTGGGCGACTTTAACGCCCATAACCATCTGTGGGGTGGGTCAGTGGCAACAGGTCGAGGCGCCATCGTTGAGCATTTATTGGCGCAGCTCGATCTCTCAATCTTAAATGATCGTGACTTCACATACTTCAGTGTGGCGCATGGCACATACTCCGCCATTGACCTTGCCATCTGTAGGCCTAGCCTCTTACTGTCTGTCCAATGGAGTGTGCATGACGACCTGTGTGGTAGTGACCACTTTCCGATCTTTGTCACTGCCACAGCGTCAGTCTTCTGGGCGCCCTAGCAGATGGGCTATGAATCAGGCTGACTGGGACTTGTTCTCCTCCACTGCCGCTATTGAGCCTCTCTAACGATGCCATTGATGCTGTGGTTCAATCGGTCACCACCGGCATCGTCTCTGCCGCCGAATCTGCCATTCCCCGTTCTTCTGGGTCCCTTCGGTGGCGGACTGTGCCTTGGTGGTCTCCTGAGATCGCTGAAGCGATTAAAGCTCGCCGGCGGGCGCTGCAGCGTCACAAGCGGCATCCCTCAATCGATTACCTTATCGCCTTCAAACGGCTGCGTGCGTGAGCCCGCTGCATTATCCGTCAACGCAAGGATTGCTGGGAGCGGTATGTGTTCACCATTGGTCTCCATATCACTCCATCGCAGGTCTGGGCCAAGATTCGCCGCCTCCATGGCAATCGGTCCCCTGTCAGTGTCCCTGCGCTCTAACTGAATGGAGCAGTTTGTACTGACTCCGACGTCATTGCAAACCGCTTGGAAGAGCACCTTGCTAAGACATCCGCTACTGCCAAATACCTCTTGGGATTCCGCTCCATTAAGGAGTGGAGAGAACGTCGGAGTCTTTCTTTTCGCACTCACCATCCTGAATTGTACAATGTTCCATTCAGTGAGTGGGAATTTCGAAGTGCCCTCGCCGCTTGTCCTGATACCGCTCCTGGGCCAGATAGCATCCACTCTCAGATGCTGAAACACCCTTCAGTGGACTGCCAGCGACGCCTCCTCGATCTTCACAACCGCATTTGGGTCGAGGGTGAGTTACCGTCGCAACGGCGGGAAAGTCTTGTTGTCCCCGTTCTGAAACCAGGGAAGAACCCTTTGGAGGTGGACGGCTACCGTCCTATTAGCCTCACCAACGTTCTTTGCAAGTTGCTTGAACGGGTAGTGAGCTGGCGCTTGAATTGAGTACTGGAGTCTAGAGGCCTTCTGGCTCCGTCTCAGGGTGGGTTCCGTAAAGGCCACTCTGCCGCCGACAATCTGGTGAGCCTGGAGTCGGCCATCCATACTGCCTTTGCCCGCCGTCAGCATCTGGTCACTGTCTTTTTCGACATGCGGAAGGCGTATGATACGACATGGCGTCATCACATCCTTTCTATGCTTCATGGATGGGGTCTTCGGGTCCCTCTGCCGATCTATATCCGCAATTTTCTGTCGTATCGTACCATCCGCGTGCACGTCGCGGCCTCATAGTTCCTCCCAAGTCCAGGAGAACGGTGTGCCACAGGGTTCTGTTCTCAGTGTGTGTCTGTTTTTAACAGCTTATTAACGGGCTCGCTGCGGCCGTGGGAAATACTGTCTCCGCTTCCCTTTATGCTGAGTACTTCTGCCTTTACTACAGCTCATTGCAGCTGCTGAACGTCGGCTACAGGGCGCAATCAGCAAGGCGCAGTCTTGGGCTGTAGTGCATGGTTTTCAGTTTTCCGCAGCCAAGACCTGCGTTATGCATTTCTGCCGGCGACGCACTGTTCACCCAGAGCCGCGGATTTATCTTGACGGCGAGCTTCTCAAAGTGGTGGAGTCACATAGGTTTTTGGGAATGGTTTTTGATGCCCAGTTGACTTGGCTGCCTCATATTCGGCAGCTTAAACAGGCGTGTTGGCGGCATCTAAATGCTATTCGATGCCTGAGCCACACCAGGTGAGGCTCCGTCTGATCTACTTTCCTACGGCTTTACCAACCGTTAATCCATTCCCGTCTGGACTACGGGAGTCTGGCTTATGGCTCAGCATCCCCATCTGCGTTGCAGGTGCTGGACCCAATCCTCCACAGCGGGATACGCCTTGCCACTGGTGCCTTCTGGACCAGCCCTGTGGACAGCATACTTGTGGAGGCAGGTGTCCCTCCACTGCGGTTACGACGCCAACAATTACTGGCTGCTTATGCTGCCCATGTTTTTAGCTTGCCCTGGCATCCAAATTATCGTGTCCTCTTCCCGCAGTCAGTCATTCATCTGTCAGAACGTCGGTCCCGGGTGGGTTGTCAGATTGCCGTACGTGACAAACAGCTTCTTTCCTGGCTTGGGTGTTTCCCTGTTCCACCTCCTTTCTGGGCCCCTCTGTGTACACCCCCGTGGTGTGTGCCTCGCCCTTGCCTTCGGCTCGACTTGGCACATGGTCCGAAGGACTCAGTCCCTCTGGAGGCCTCCTGACGCCGCTTTTATTCCCTCCTGGCTACGTATCAGGGCTCTGGCGTTGTCTATACCGACGGTTCGATGGTTACTGGTCTAGTCGGTTATGCACTAACTCTAGGGTACCACTCTGAACAACGTTCGTTGCCGGCTGGCTGCAGTGTTTACAATGCTCAGCTGGTCGCCATCTTTCGTGCCCTAGAGTATATCCGCTCCTGCTCAGGTGAGTCCTTAGTTATCTGTAGCGATTCCCTGAGCGGTTTACGAGCTCTCGACCAGTGTTTCCCTCGTTCTCGTCTGGTGATGGCTATCCAGCAGTCCCTGCATACTCTCGCCCGTAGCGGCAGGTCTGTGGTCTTTGTTTGGACCCCCAGGCCATGTTGGTATACCCGGCAATGAAACTGTTGACCGCCTGGCGAAAGAGGCCACCAGTGTGCCATCTCTGGAGATTGGCCTCCTGGCAGCTGATTTGCGGGCAGTCTTACGCCGCAAAGTTATCTCGTTTTGGGATGTTGAATGGCGCAGTCTGACCACCCCTAACAAACTCCGTGCCGTCAAGGACACGATGACTGTGTGGCGGTCATCCATGTGAGCCAACCACAGGGACTCAGTCATTCTTTGTCGGCTCCAGCTTGGCCACACCCGGCTCACGCACAGTTATTTACTGTGTCGTGAGGATCCCCCTCTTTGTCGTTGTGGGGCATCCTTGACTGTGGTCCATATTCTGTTGGAGTGCGCCCTTTTAACTGTGCTCAGGCAGACTTTTGCAATGCCTGACACACTCTCTGCTCTTTTATCAGATGACTCTGCCATGGTGGACTTGGTTTTGTGTTTTATTCGAGCAGGGGGTTTTTATCCTTTAATCTGAGTTTTTTAGTGTTGATTCTGGCTTTTAGCCTCTGATTTTAAACTGAGTTTTTAAAGTGTCCTTGGTGGTTGTCTTTTCCTCTTTTTCTCTATGGTCGGCCAACCACCATCACACTGAGTGTTTTATTTTGTCTGGTCTGTCTGAGTATTTCATGTCCTGTTTCGTCTGCTGTCTTTCCTGTTGTTCGTTTTTTTGTTCTCTTCGGGTGGTTTTAGTTTTTATGGAACAAGGGCCCGATGACCATAGTAGTCTGGTCCCTTTAATCCCACAAACCAACCAACCTTTTGATTTCCTAATGACTTCCTATGTGACAAAACTTAAGAAAATTGTGAAATAACACCATCTGTCACACTTGTGATGCTTAATTCCTTTTAAAGATTTCCTTAAATTTTAAATCAGATTTGCTCTACTTTACACACAGTTACTACTCTACCATTTTGACATCACTGTAGCTGAAATAAGTTTAGGAACACCTGTTCCACTGAGTCTGCTGATGGAAGCACTATTTTGACTGAAAGTTACTTCAGTAATGCCTCCTCTGTTTCTTGAAGACACTGCCACCACATTTAAAAAGGACTAGTTGGAAGATTTGTGTTCTGCTTTCAAATTCCATTATTATGGCTCTCCCCTGGGATACTGTAACACTAGTACTTGTTGGCGATGTTCTCCTTGCTCGGTGGCTGAGACTTGGCCGATGCCTCCAGTGCTTTGGCAGCAGTAACCCAAAGCAGTAGTGCTGAAGCAGGTGCACTGTCCCAGGGCTTGAATCTGTCCTGCAGTGCAGGTGTCAAGGAGACGTTCTCATACAGCACAATGGATTCCCATGGTTCCATCGGCATGGTAGAAGAGGTGTCAGGATTGATAATACCAGCCAAAGCTCCGCTAATGCACCAGTCTCCAGTACCAAGGGTCACATGCCCATTAGCAAATGCATGGTTCTTTGGTTGAGGAGGCCCATTGCTAGGAACGTTCAGTGCACTGTGGTCTCTCAAACTTGTACTCTTCCCAGACCGATAGGACAGGTGGCAAATTGTGGCAAAACTGTTTTACCAGCCTGCCCAGCCTATGACAATCATACTCCGTGTGATCGAAAGTATCTCGACATCTGGCTGAAAATCACTTGAAAGTTTGTGGTGCCTTCCATTGGCAGTGCTGGAATTCATTATGGTGTTGGCCCACCCTTAGCCTTGATTACAGCTTCCACTCTTGCAGGCATACGTCCAATTATGAGCTGGAAGGATTTTTATGGAATAGCAGCCCATTCTTCACAATGCTGCACTGAGGACAGATATCAATGTCGATTAGAGGCCTGGCATGAAGTCGGAATTCCAAATATCCCAAAGGTTTCCTATAGGATTCAGGTCAGTACTCTGCAGGCCCATCCATTACAGGGATGTTAACATCATGTAAACCCCCCACCACAGGCAGTGCATTATGAACAGGTTCTAGATCGTGCCGAAAGGTGCAATCAACATTACCAAATTGCTCTTAAACAGTGGGAAGCAAGGTGGTACTCAAGACATCAATGTAGGCTTCTGCTGTGATAGTGCCATGCAAAACTACAGGTCATTCTTCACCAGGTAGGGTTGCTATCACCTGGATGCATTTACATGGGTAGTACACTGGTGGTAAATGTTCTGGCTGATAAATGTATATGCTCGCAGGCTGCACTTGGTTGTGCCCCATTTGCTAAATGCTTCTGCAGTTGCTGGTGTGGAAGGGATTCCTTCTGCATAGGTGCAGCTGTGGCAACTATTTCCACACATCACCTGGCTAGCTTGGTGCATGGTGCACAATGGCTGTGTTGTTTCTGTAACGCATATGTGCCCACCTGTTGGTGGTGTAGCTGTAAAGTACATCCTACTTTGTGCATTTCTGACTGAACAGTGTTTGTGCTGCATGAGTAACAAATTAAGGAAATTGTTTGCTAGTACAGCTCAGATTTTTACAGAAAACATGGGAACCCACAATTGTCATCGGAACACGACAAAAAATATTGTTTCCACATCAGTTACTTCCTCTCAAATGATCAGCTGATGGCCTCTGTGAGCCACACATTCTTGTACATATAATAATGCTTATTACAGATTTCATCTCCTCTATCATTTACCTAACCTTGTTCTTGGATGCAGTAATTCTTCGTCTCTTTCCAGTTCACAACCTGCTAAGGTTCTTTTTCTGTGAAATTAAAGTTCACTTTCACCTTTTGGGCAATTAGAGCTTTAGCTAGTCCTATTATTCAGTTCTATGCTGTAAGGCCAAATTAAAAATAAACATGTGACATAACGCAGGAAATGGTATTTGGACTCCACATGGTGATGCATAGTATAGTTGATGGCAACAATGGGAATGTGAAAATGGTGAAGCAAGTAGCAAACAACATTGTCTGTATGCCTTTCTTGTCAAGACGAGCGACAAGTGCTGACGTCTGTGATTTTTCGTAGTAGTATAAGCATGATAGTGTCTTTTGTATGGCATGTTAGTGCGGATATCAGGATATGTATACAAAGCTCAGAAACAGCCAACATAGACCCTTCATTACTTAATTTTGCATTCATACCATGAAAAAATAAATATAAGATACAGGGTGTTTCAAAAATGACCGGTATATTTGAAATGGCAATACAAACTAAACGAGCAGTGATAGAAATAAACCATTTGTTGCAATATGCTTGGGACAACAGTACATTTTCAGGCAGACACTTTCGAAATTACAGTAATTTCAATTGTCAACAACAGATGGCGATGCAGTCTGAGAAACTCTTTAGTACGATATTTTCCACATATCCACCATGCGTAGCAGTAATATGGCGTAGTCTCTGAATGAAATTACCTGAAACCTTTGACAACGTGTCTGGCGGAATGGCTCCACATATAGATGAGATGTACTGCTTCAGCTGTTCAATTGTTTCTGGATTCTGACGGTACACCTGGTCTTTAAAGTGTCCCCACAGAAAGAAGTCACAGGGGTTCATGTCTGGTGAATAGGGAGGCCAATCCATGCCGCCTCCTGTATGTTTCGGATAGCCCAAAGCAATCACACATCATCAAAATATTCATTCAGGAAATTAAAGTCGTCGGCCGTGCGATGTGGCCGGGCACCATCTTGCATAAACCACGAGGTGTTCGCAGTGTCGTCTAAGTCAGTTTGTACCACCACAAATTCAAGAAGAATGTCCAGATAGCGTGATGTAGTAATCGTTTTGGATCTGAAAAATGGGCCAATGATTCCTTTGGAAGAAATGGCGGCCCAGACCGGTACTTTTTGTGGATGCAGGGACGATGGGACTGCAACATGGGGCTTTTTGGTTCCCCATATGCGCCAGTTCTGTTTATTGACAAAGCCGTCGAGGTAAAAATAAGCTTCGTCAGTAAACCAAATGCTGCCAACATGCATATCGCTGTCATCAATCCTGTGCACTATATCGTTAACGAATGTCTCTCGTGCAGCAATGTTAGCGGCGCTGAGGGGTTGCTGCAACTGAATTTTGTATGGATAGAGGTGTAAACTCTCACGCATGAGACGATACGTGGACGTTGGAGTCATTTGGATGGCAGCTGCAACACGGCAAACAGAATCCCGAGCCCGCTGTTGGATCACCTGCTGCACTAGCTGCGCGTTGCTCTCTGTGGTTGCCACATGTGGTCGCCCTACCTTTCCAGCATGTTCATCCGTCACGTTCCCAGTCTGTTGAAATTTTTCAAACAGTTCCTTTATTGTATGGATTTTCGGTCCTTTGGTTACATTAAACCTCCGTTGAAAACTTTGTCTTGTTGCAACAACACTGTGTTCTAGGTGGTGGAATTCCAACACCAGAAAAATCCTCTGTTCTAAGGAATAAACCATGTTATCCACAGCACACGCTTACAGCAGAAAGACGACATACAGAAAGGTGCACCCACAGACTACGTTGTCCTCTATATCTTTCACATCACTTGCAGCGCCATCTGTTGTTAAAAATTGTAACTACTGTAATTTCGAAAGTTTGTCCGCCTGAAAATGTACTGTGGTCCCAAGCATATTGCAACAAACGGTGTATTTCTATCGCTGCTCGTTTAGTTTTTATTGCCTGTTCAAATATACCGGTCATTTTTGAAACACCCTGTATTTGCATTAGGCCATGCAGTGTGCCTGTGGTTCCTACAGTTAGTACTCTTTCATGACTGATTGAAACTGGAGGCTGCTCAGCTGGCTGAGCATCAATAGTATGTATTTCCATAATGGGTACTGAGATTTCTGTATTGTGAACAATGGCTCTTACTTTCTTGGGAGGCAGTGAAACTTAATTTCATACACATGACCAGTACTACTTATCAAGAACATTTTGTCTTACTTATTTAGCATCCAATAGATCACACAGGTGTTATAGGATTTGTCATTTGATTACACGTAACACAACAACACATACACATAATAAATTGACAAAATATACAAAAGCAAACAAATTGAATACACATAGTACATGAGTGTACAAGAACTTATTACCCAAAAACAATGTACGTGCTCATGATAAATAATTACAGATCATTCACTAGGTCTCATACTCAAAACATGTTAGATATTTAACAGATTTTTCCAAGTACCGTAATTGGGAAATTGAAAACATAATTAAATTAGTTGGAATTTTTTTAAAAGTACAGGTTTCAATCCACACTCTGAGACAGGTGTTAATTTACACTGTAGTAGCAATTTTCCATGAAGTAATTTTTTACTTAACACTTGAAATTATTTTTGCCTTTCAATTCTTTAATTGATATGGAAGTGCATTTAAAAGCTTTATTCCTAAATGGCTAACATGTTTCTGACTTCTAGCTTTTGCTACATAGGGCATGTGGAAGTCTTTACAATGCCTTGTATTGTGATCATGGTAGCTTGAGTTAGTTTGGAGAGAGCAGTTACCTTTACTGATCATTTCCAGGCATTTAAAAATATATATTGAGGGTATTGTAAGTATCGTCAGTTATTTGAATAAGGGTCCACAGTGAGTTTGTGGTGGGCTGTGTATCATGATACAAATAGCTCTTTCTTGCATAATAAAAATGTCATTCAGTCTTGACCTGGTTTTTCCCCAAAAACTTATGCCATACCTTGCAACTGATTGGAAATAAAGTACACCACTCTAATACATTCTTTGCTACATACCTTGGATATTATTCTTAAGGCAAAATATGCTAAGTTTCTGAGTGAGATATACGCTGTGTTCGTTCCATTTTAAATCTTGGTCAATTCGCATTCCCAGAAACTTTGTGGTGCACATTTTCTGTGTTTGCTATCCAGCATAAGGCACATATATTCCCCTTGACACTTGCTTCCAGACTGTATATAGTAGATTTTAATTGTATTTAATGTCATCTTATTTGAATAAAACCACGACTGCGTGTATGAGAGCATTTATTCTGCTGTAGTACACAATGATTCTTTTATATAAATAATTATGATACTCGTGTCATATGCAAATAATAGAATTTTGGCTGAGCTGTCTGGAGCCTGTATATCATTAATATAAATTAGAAACGATGGGCCCAGAATGCTGCCCTGTGGAACACCTATTTCAATTTGTTTCGGTTCAGATATGAGTTTAAAGTTGTGAACATTGTTGGATGACCTCAGCTCAACAACTTGTGACATCTTTTGCAGATAAGATTCAATTTTTTAACAGTGCCCCTGATGCCTATAGCTTCAAGTTTCTCTAGTAATATTACATGGTTCTCAGTATTGAAGGCTTTGGATAAATCAAGATTAATTCCAACAACCTGTTTATTTGACTCCAAATTGATTACTATATCTGTTGTGTAGTCCAATATGGCTGTTTCTTTACTGTACATGCTAAGAGGTATGAAACAAGAACAAAGCTGATCTAAAATCTTGTAAGCTTGTATTTTGTTCAGTTATGTCCCTTGCCTTCAAGAAGGCTTTTGATACACACAATGACAATCAACCTGGATGCCAATGTCTTGTACCAACTGGATCTCTTATGGACAGAATTAGTTGAACTTCACAATGTGTTTGATATTTCCTCTTTACCCATTTTCACTGTGTTGATAACTACTGAGGTCACAACACATGAGCAAACACACATTCCACAATTGTAAAACGTACTGATGCCAGATTTGTCTTTCCAACAAATGTTCTTGAAAGGATAGATCACGTGCAGCTTTAATCACCCGGAATCACTTGGTGCTCAGATGTTGTACAAATAAGATTTGCCATTATATATAGATGCTTACTTCCAGCTAAGCTCCTATCCCCAGAGCTCATTAAAGTCTTGTGGTACATACAGAATCACTGCAGAGGAAACATTTCATGGGAGGTGCAAGAGAATGGTATGAAGGAGGTTTCGTGTTTGGAGATGGACTTGACTACACGATGAAGAAATTACCTGATTTGTGTCTACATGGGCTACGTAACCTGTCTAAAATAAAGGGTGTTCAACTCCCAGCCATTTAAGACAATAGAGGAAGAGGTATCATAAAAATATTCTACCTGAAAGGTACCAGAAATTGGTGTCTCACTTTTCGTATGACAGTGTTCCATACTCATCAAATACTACTGCAATCAGTGAATGCTAATCTGTCTTAATTGTTTTCTTGCGAACTGCATAAATATAAGATAGGAGTCTCATACTTTGCAAAAAGCTTTTGGTCACAGTGGCACATATGACTGCATGTTATCAGTAGGTCAAACAGTGAAGCTGAAACTTGCACATTGTGCTACATGCCTCCAATGAGCTAAGTCACAATTCAGCCTCCTTTCAAAATACTGAGTCATACATTGCACTAGTGGCCAAATAGTGTTCAACCCACAGTGTGCAGAGTGTAGTTCAGGCTGGAGGTGATTTTCATATCATGATGTGGGCATACTCATTCCAGGCCATGTATTTCAATATTCTTTCATTCCCATTTTCATGGCAAATATTGTGAATTGTCTTCTTATGCTTAGGGCCCAAAGAATACAGGGTGCTTTTTAAACATTTTTAAAAAGTACATTACCTTGTTCTCACTTAATGTGGACACACTCTTCCACGTAAATAGTCAACTGCACTGCTAGATTCCAATTTAAAATGGGTAAATGGACAAAATGAGATAGTGATGTTTATGAATAAGTGATTTCAATGGTAACACTCTCCTTGAATGGGGACAATGCCATGGGACAGAGCATGGCAAGAAAATGCTTCTCATTTAAAGGATGATTGTTTTGACATTAGTTACCCTCCATTTTCAGAAATACCCTCAGCATATGTGATCATCATCTAAATGCATTAACCCACGATGATCTAAATCACTGCGCACAAGACCTTGACAATTGGAAGAAGTATAGCCATGTCATCATTGTGCACCATTTGAATAGAACAGAGAAGAATGACATTTTCACTCTGCAGCAGAGTGTGCGCTGATATGAAACTTCCTGGCAGATATATTGGAAGGTCGGAGATGAGGTACTGGCAGAAGTAAGGCTGTGAGTACCGAGCGTGAGTCGTGCTTCAGTAGCTCAGATGGTAGAACACTTGCCCGCAAAAGGCAAAGGTCCCGAGTTAGAGTCTCGGTCGGGCACACATTTTTAATCTGCCAGGAAGTTTCAGAACAGAGAAGGTTCAACAATAAAGGATATGGGTACCACAAGCCAAACCATTGTTGGCCATATGTGCATTACCCATTTGCTTGTCATCAATTAGTGTGTGAACACTACTGACCATTTCTATCCTGTATCATTACTGATAATTAGAAAATTTCTTTATTCTAATGTAAGGGAAAGAATAGAAAGGAATGCTTTAGTCCAAACAAAGCAGCAATGCCACATAGACTTGCATGCATCCACACAAGATAATGTTACAAATATGGTAGAGCAGTGACCATGTGGTGTACTAAAAGTTGCTTGCATGAGGTGTAACCTTCCTGTTGGCATTTGATGTCAACAGACATCTTGCAGATGCAGTCCCAGAACAACCAGGAAGACAGTGTGAACTGATTCTATTCCACAATAACAGCCACCAGCATTCTGTTAAACTGGCAAGAAACGCTGTAAAACAATTAGGTTGGGAAGTCATTCTGCATCCACCTTTTTCACCTTATCTTGCACCCTCTGGTTCAAATGCCTCTAAGCACTATGGGACTTAACATCTGAGGTCATAAGTCCCCTAGTACCTAGGTTAGTTAGGTTTAAGTAGTTCTAAGGACATCACACACATTAATGGGCATGGCAGGATTCGAACCTGCAACCGCAGCAGCAGCAGCAGCAGCAGTGCACTTCAGGAATGAAGTGCCTAGAATCACTCAGCCACAGCTGCTGGCACACCCTACAGTTTCCATCTTTTCTGCTCTGTTCAATATCTTCACATACTTCCTTTTGGGGTGTAAATACACTTTTATCGTGGATCTAAAAGTTATTTGCTAAAAAACCACATGATTTGTACAGTTGTGGATTCAGAAAGTTACCCCGACATTTGCAGACTGTAGTGAACAGTGAAGAAGATTATATTGTTTATGGTCACTTACGTCCACATAAGTAGTAAAAGGCTAACCCTGGAATAATATTTGCCACTCTCTGTCGCTCTGCCAATCATATAAATTGTCTGAAACCTACAGGCCAACTGTGCGAGGGATTGCGGTGGAGAGATTGAGTGAGAATGTCAGTGAGGGGATGGGATGGCAGAGGATGTAATACAGGAGCTGTGCACAGGAATGGGCAGTATATGTGTAGCAAGTGCTGAGGGAAGGATTATTCTGGAACTTTAGTATGAGGCAAGGGGAATTCCCATATGTTTAACTTAGGGAAGCTGGTATGGGAGTGGAACAGGTAAGAGGTGTGGAGATAGGTCTCGAGAGGGCAGTACACAGGTTGTGGAGCTACCAACACAGCAGGCACCGTGTACTTAGTAGCATGTTGCCATTGGGCAGAAGGCGAGGGATTGAGAGTAACTGGGCACCCAAATGGGCCACGCTAATTCATATGTCAAGCAGCAAAATACTGCTTTGGGAGAGAGGAAGGATTACACAGACGATATTATCCATTTCAAGGCATGATCATGAAGTTTCAGAGCACTGGCTATGAATGTGGTTAACTTGTTCCAGTCCCATAGCACTGGCAGTTTTCCTATTCAAGCAGCTCAACTATACTGAGGAATAGTTGTTTACATAAAATATATTTTATCTCAAGATGATTTTAATATGAGCCACAGCTACAGACTAAAGGACTGTGATGTAAACATTATTACTAATTGCTGGGTGCTAGTTAGTAATGTTAGCTTACCTTTATAATGACATTAAAAAGTAATGTTAATTTGCCACTTACAAATTTGTCTTCTTTCTCTTCGATTACAAATCCCTCGCAATGTACCACAGTACACATTTTAAATGCAACTGCACACTTGTGACTAACCTTTTGTCATTACAATGTCACTGACAATTTTCAGTACGAATTATGTAATATGTAATTAGTATAGAGTATCAAGCTCGTGTATAAAATTGTGAACAACTGTTTCACTAAAATATTTTAGCACACCACCAATGAGGAATTAATGTCAAAAAAAAAAAGAAACAAAATGTGCCACACAAGACAACATTAACATGTATTTAAGCTACTGAAGAAAGCGAAAATCTCACCTGCTAATACCTCCTCTGTCTGTACCTCTTGTGGCTCCTGCAAAAGTTAAAAAGCTGAATACATTCACAGCAACTGAATTTGAATGTAAGTCAAACACCTTGAAATGTGGCAGTGGTATGTCATCTCACTGCACATGCTCATCTTAATGTTAAAGTTGGTAAACTAAAATAGTGATGGAGATTAGGAATCGTGTGCAATGACAAGTAGATACATGTGAAATTTTATGAAAGTGAGATTGATGAAAACTGTATAATGATCGAGGTGAAGAATCACAAACTATTTGAAATTTTAATTGAGCTTGATAGTCTGAATTTACTAGAGCTACCATACACAGCCTGTCACACAGCAGGACAAAGGTGCCCACAAAAATGAAGTCAACATTGTGGGAATGAGACCATAACTGCTAGATGTTTGAATGCTGGTGTAAGGATACTGCCAGTGACCAAAACAGAAGTACAGCATAGTTTGCTAGAATGAGCACACCCTCATGAAAGAGGAAAGTGGGAAAGGAATAACAGACCATTATAAAATTATAGACTGTCAAAGCTAGGAGATTCAGAAATTGCCATGTATAATTCTGATGGTGTGTCCATTGAATTTCAGGTTACTTATTACCAACATATTACAAAGTGTTGAGCCACAGCAGTTCATAGTTCCATGTGGCAGATGTCATAGATCACATGCCATGTAGTGTAGAAGAGTTGTGGCAACTTAAATATCAAAATCATAATGTATTCTTGAAGCCATAAAGTGGGTCACATATGTATTTAAAGTGCTGTCTATTTACAGGTGTACAAACCTGTTAGTGTTGCTTGGTTAAAATAATTCATCATCAGAGTTTATATTTTGGATTCCAACATGGTAATAGCTGCCTCACTGGTAAGGAAGTTTAATGTGTTGAGGATGTGCCCATGGATACTTAAGATACAGGGCCAGCACATTGGTTTTCATTTCAATTGAGTCATGCAACCCTGTTTGGCAGCTTCTTACTGATGTAAGCAGTTCTTTCAAGGTACATTGTTGGTTAGGGCTTGGAATAATTATTCCACGTGAATTGTGTTTAGTGTTAATTAGCCCATGGTCGGTTAGCCCCCAAACTACAGTCAGCAGCTATTGCAGTTCACATTGCTACAGCAGACTGCAACATGATTGAAATACAGCACTGTAGGCATCCAAATAACTATCAATGGGATTCTCCTGTAAAAATGTGTCTAGCTACTGGCATCAGTGTATCAGCCTCATTGTGTTGTAGCTGTACACACGGAACAAGTGAGACTGGTGTGTTTCATTATGTATGAATAAGCAGAAGCCACTTCATACTGTGGACAGTGTTAAGGTGATGTGCAGAAACGTATATCTAATATAAAAAGGAGATGGTGTAGGTATCTTGAAGTGTACTATGTGACATTAGTAGCAAGGATACATGGCACCATAAAGCACAAATGCTGTAACAGCTTAACACATATACATAGTAAGAGAGCAAATGTGACTTGGAATTTTTATACCTGTATGCTTGCTCTTTACAAACACATCCAGCTTTACCACACTTGTTGGTGATGGTTTTGCTAGTTCTCAGTACTGATGACTTCATATCAGGCAGTCCTTACAGGGACTTCTGTTAAAACTTTCACAAGAAACTAATGAAACATTTATACAAAATCCAAATGAAATGTAAATTTGTATTCTGTGATATGCAAAAGACAAGTCCTACATCAATTGGTGGGGAAAGAAAATGTCAAAACTGAAGGCTTTAAAATAACCTGTAAGAACATAGTCTGATTTTGGCACATTCTAGCATTTAATTGGGAAGCTGCTAGAGCAGTTTCTGTGGACAATTTTGAAGCTTCTTCGTATCTCTGTGGTCATGGCTAACAGATGGAAGCTGATATTATGACACCAGTAACGCAATGTGACTAATGTGAACACGCCCAATATACAGGAAACTGCATATAAGAATTTTTTAGAGTAGTGACATGAGCAAGGGCAGCCCAATGATGAGGGTCCCAATGGCACTTACAAAAAGGAAATAAAAACAAATTAAAATGGAAACAAAGTGAAAAAATAGGTAGAACATCTGACTAAGCACTTCCACAAATGTCCATAGCTTGTTAAGGGGCTACAGCAGTGGTCTGGAATTAGTCCTCTGAATGTGAACTAAATGGAGTTTGGTCGACTCAGCCTGTCAGGAGCTAACAGGATGGAGCTTGACTTCCAGCACTAAAATACATCATGAGAAAACAGTACTTCTCTTCACTGTGTGAAGGCAATGCAGAATTCTGTGACCAGTCACTAGCACAGAAGTTAGTGCAGATGACTTCACTGAAGTCATTCCATGTGTGTGCTGTTATGATCATTACTGTATGCCTCCTACCAGCTGTAAATAGATAATGAATTTCATAAGCTATTGAGAGAAGAGGATGCTTGCACAAAGTAGACTGGAATGGAGAACTGCATCAAACCTACCTTCAGACTGAAGATAATAACTGGAGTCCAAAGCCATTACTGAAGGGTGCAGTGATGTAAGGCATATTATGAATCAGTAAGTAAATTGAGTGCATGGTCTTGCTATTGTTAGGTAGCACTGATTGGGCCAATGACCAATTGTTGAGTTCAGATAGCCTGTAACAAAGCTGTTTTGTGAAGCTGTGGAGGATGCAAGGGGAAATTACATCATGCAGTGTCCACAGTTGCATTTTTCCTCCATGATAGGAAGAATGATCTCTGGAAAAAGTGCTTTGGTTCAGCTTCAGACAAACACATTCTATCAAACACCAATGAAATGTCATTGTTGGTTATTCTATTTCCACCATGGGAAAACACATGCACTCCATCAATTAAATGCAGCACAGACCAATTTCAATATATAAACAAGTCATCCCACTGATATATATATATGTATATATATATATATATATATATATATATATATATATATATATATATATATATATAATATAATTTACACACACAGTCCTGGAAATGGAGAAAAAGAACACATTGACACTGGTGTGTCAGACCCACCATACTTTCGCCGGACACTGCGAGAGGGCTGTACAAGCAATGATCACACGCACGGCACAGCAGACACACCATGAACCGCGGTGTTGGCCGTCGAATGGCGCTAGCTGCGCAGCATTTGTGCACCGCCGCCGTCAGTGTCAGCCAGTTTGCCGTGGCATACAGAGCTCCACCGCAGTCTTTAACACTGGTAGCATGCCACGACAGCGTGGACATGAACCGTATGTGCAGTTGCCAGACTTTGTGCGAGGGCGTATAGTGGTCATGCGGGAGGCCGGATGGACGTACCACCGAATTGCTCAACACGTGGGGCGTGAGGTCTCCACAGTACATCGATGTTGTCGCCCGTGGTTGGTGGAAGGTGCACGTGCCCGTCAACCTGGGACAAGACCACAGCGACGCACGGATGCACGCCAAGACCCCTGACAGGTGGCAATAGAGGGGAAGAGAGATGATTTTGAAGTAATGAGAAATAGTCTTACAAAGGTCCACTCTTGATTTATTCCATGTATTATGTATATAGACATAAAGCGAGTAGAGAATGTAATACTCCAACTCGTAAATTAAAATATAATTTACAAGGTTAATGTCAATTTGAACTAGCTCAAATTACCTTATCCTTGATATTATGTACTGGCTGTCACTGAAAGAACACTGTGCAGCAGACCAAAGAAGGAAAGTAAGTAAAATGTTTTCAGTGCCTTAATTTTTATCCGGAATGCCCCATTATTTCTAACTTCAGTCATGCACCCTGGTACCGAATCTGTGAGGCATTGGACGCGTCTGTCAGAAGAGGCAACTTCCTCGGAGGAGTCAAAAAATCAGTACCAAAGAACATGAGCTATAAATGGTTTTTCACAGCCAGTTCTGACATTGTTCGTGCTACTTCCACACACAATTTTCCATTGTGTTCATGTGAGCACTCACAGCTAATTCATTACATTAATGTCCATGTTGGACAGCTGCTGTTTAATGAAGTAGACTTACATGCAAGTGAGTGTACTTCCTGTAGCATGATTTCTTCTCCTCAAATAGCATTCGCACTACAGGTGGCATCACTTTCTTCAAAATGTGGGCATACTGCCTGCTATTGAGGAAGCACTCCTGCTCCTCTCACAGAAACCCAACCCCTCCAGGAAACTGATAATCTGCTAGTAGTGCTTGTTATCACTTACTCTTCACAATGACTCAACACTTGGGGCCATTATACTAATCTCGGGCCGTCGTAAGACACTGACAGGTGACATGGCATTGATAATTAAGAAGAGTTTCTTGTTGCAAATTAAGAGCCAGTATGCAATTGGTATTTTAATAAGTATTTTGGATAATTTAGCAGATAGCTTAGACTTGTGACAGCATTTCAGTTGTGAGTTCAAAAGAAGATGCAAAGTTTGTGGGGCCAGGAAACAGACTGGCATGGTAGATGCTATGAGAATGAAATGGAGATGAATAGGATACATAGAAAGGAGTTGCATCAAATAAGTTGGTATTGTGCAGGGCAGCACACAAGAGGAGGAAGTATAGTAATGGCTGAGCCCTGAACTGATGAAATTGCGAGCAACCTGGAGGGAGGCCAGGAAACAGGATGGTGTTAATTAATGTTGAAAAATCAAAACTTTTACTGCTTGTGAAACTCACCCTCAATGTGCCAGCTTCAGGTGTGCTCCCACCCTTTTTCCACTTTTCAGTGACAGGAGCTGGACCTTCCTCCTCAATGGGGCCTGATTGACAATAATACGGAATTTTGATTTAATATAAAAAATAATTTATTCTCAAAAGTAAAACAACCAAATCAGAAACTAATCATTTCAGCATGAAATGAGAAAGGACAATCAATTTGAATATTTTAGGGTGCTTACTGATCAGTGTGTGAATGAGCATAAAATCTGCTAGTAATGTTGATTCTCGTACATCATTGCGTAGAGTTCCAGTAAGCCAGAACTTTATTCAAGCTTCATGGTGGCTATCTAAAGCCTTTCCAGGGCAAATAAACCTTTGTCTACATTTCTGATAGTGACCGAATTTTAAAATATAAAATGCTGTAGTAATCTGCTTAATAAAACATAGTCTTACCATAGTCTTAAATTACATGCTTAACTCGATGTGGCAAGTTTAATCACTACAGCGTAGAACAAATTTTGATTGGTTGTGGATCAAGACATCAGGTCTACTTGGTACATATTGCACATACACTAATTTTCATTGTGTTTCCAGTCAGGAATCACTAATTTAAAGCAGCACATTTGTAAGAAAGCCCACACTCACACAGCTCTTTCAGGGATACAGGAAGTAGTAAGCAACAGTATAACATGGAAGTGTTTGCAATGCGTACCAAAGCCTAAAAATCAGATAATGGTTTACTTTTTGAGTGTTTGCTGTGATTACCATAATCAGGGTCCTATGGAAACAAGAGGATTATAATTTTTTTTTTGCTTCAGCCGGGTTTCCTGCTCATCTATTTTATTAATTCTGGCACAGCACACTTGACACACGATTCCGGCTTGTTCTATGGTGATGTCCAGAATGTCTATTTTTGCCAGCCTCTGATATAGCCACATTTTTGTGGTTCCAGTATTGGCCGTCACGGGTGAGCCTGTTGCACCAACTGCTCCTCCACACACATAGCACTTGCTTGGCCGAGCACTTGCTTGGCCGAGCACTTGCTTGGCCGAGCACTTGCTTGGCCGAGCACTTGCTTGGCCGAGCACTTGCTTGGCCGAGCACTTGCTTGGCCGAGCACTTGCTTGGCCGAGCACTTGCTTGGCCGAGCACTTGCTTGGCCGAGCACTTGCTTGGCCGAGCACTTGCTTGGCCGAGCACTTGCTTGGCCGAGCACTTGCTTGGCCGAGCACTTGCTTGGCCGAGCACTTGCTTGGCCGAGCACTTGCTTGGCCGAGCACTTGCTTGGCCGAGCACTTGCTTGGCCGAGCACTTGCTTGGCCGAGCACTTGCTTGGCCGAGCACTTGCTTGGCCGAGCACTTGCTTGGCCGACATCCTTGTAACTGGAAGTAAAAGAAAATACATGTCTGTGTAAAGTATTGCTCAATATTCAATTGTTACAGTGGACTACAGTACTGCATACCCTAAAAGGAGTACCTGTAACTACTATTACAAGCAGTTCGAAGCAGTACAAAATAAGATACAATGACCTATCCCACACAATTTGTGATTGACAATCATTACATGTGACATTCACTCAAGCTGCTGAATTACTATTCTAACAGACTTAAGCATGCTTAACTAGACATCGATTTTCTTCAGTTTCTATTGCATCAAGTTATAAAACACATCTTCCATTTTTAATATCAGTTAATTGGACCATGCAGAAGTGCACGGACTTTATATATTATTTGCTAAAGTGTTTTTTTCCTGAAACAAATGTTTGTGTTGTCATATGTTCCTCCTCCTTTAGAGACAGAAATAAGTTAATAACAGGACAAAGATATAGGCTTAAAATGTGATACCATTCTAAAGACAGAATTGCTATTAATATTTTCAATCTTTCATGAGTAGTTTATATATAATAAAATATGTAGGTTAAGTACTAAGCTGTTAGGCTAAGCCGAAGTTAATTATATTAAATAATTAAATAATTTTATTGCATGGAAAAACTCATTTACATCAAACTAATACGTAGAGGCTTTTTTACAGCATATCTGTAGGTGTCATCAATAACTTTCTGTTGGCCCGTCCCCTTAAGTATAAATCTTCACACAAGATTCGAGATTTTCATGACCAATCTTATTCCTTAATTTTATCACCACCCTTTTAATTGTACTAAATGACCTTTCCACACTGCAAGTTGAAACTGGAATGTAAAGTACACATTCAGTGAGTGTCCGTAGTGCTTCATAGCCGACGTCGGCTCTCAGAATGAAAGAAGCAACATCAGAAGACGTATCGTCTAACAAGTGTAGATGTTTGTAAGCCCCAAATTCAAGCACAGTTCATTAGAATGATTGTAATGATAATGATTACCATGAAAATCCAGAAATTCTTTAAAACTTTCAAAATATGCTTTTAGTTCTATCACTTTCATTGCCTTCTCATCAAGCTGTTGCTCTATTTCACCAATCATACTTTCAACAAATTTCCTTCAACCTTTGGTAGCTTGAATCTGCTCTTCTACATTCATGGATAGCACACCTTCAACTTCTGCTGCATTCTCCTGCATTTTTTAAATTTCGTTGAGTTTAATTTTCTGCACTACGTCCATTGCAGTCACAAAGACAATGTGTCTTAAATGTTCCAGGGTCCCAGAAACAAGTAGAGGGATTCACAAAATTTTAAGTGATTGTGTCTGCAAAACTTTACGGGAGTTTGAGACTGCATTTAACATATCGTCTAAAATCATTAAACCTACAATGAAATTAGAATTCATCATTTCTAACAAGATTCCTCCAGCTGAACTTGTTAAATCTGTGCTATCCTTGTATATATATTCACATGCCAATATATTTGACTTGTAGGTTAGGAAAATAGCATGAACTATGCGATAGGTACTAAACCATCAGATGACAACAGTTTTGGGTATTTTTAAAACAGGTTGCTCTAAAGCACACTGAATTTCATGCAAAACATTCTCTCATTTGGAATAACCATGGAAAAGTTTTAAAGTGTCTTGAATAACATGTAATGTGCATTTTATAATGGGGTGTTTTTTCCTAGAGCTGGTGACAGCAATTGACAAAACATGACCTCTACAGTGAATGTATGGCAGCTTATGACCCTTCCTTTCTGACAAGTGTGGACTCCTGAAATAGAACCACTAAAATTAGCAGCACCAATGAAAGATCAAGATGATAATGTGTCATAAGAGTGTCATAGCTGAAGGCTATGCTAACTATCGTCTCAGCAAATGAGAGCATAGAAGTCAGTGAACCATCGCTAGCAAAGTCTGCTTCACAACTGGGGCGAGTGCTAGAGAGTCTCTCTAGACCTGCCGTGTGGCGGTGCTCGGTCCGCAATCACTGATAGGGGCGACAAGCAGGTCCAAAGTATACTACCGGACCACGGCCGATTTAAAGGCTACCATCTAGCAAGTGTGGTGTCTGATGGTGACACAACATTTGTAGATTCGTCTGCCATTAATGAAAAATATTTGTCGTGGAGAAGTGTTTCATCTTGAAAGTCTAAAGACTCTCCCAAACAAGTCAAAAATTCTGATGCAGTATACTTACTAAGATATGTGAATCTTTTGCTCTGAAGTTAACATTGAAAAGTGGTGTCGCTTTCAGTACTACCTTACTAATCAGAGGTTCATATTTTGTTGTACGGGGTATTTAATCCTTACTAAGGAAATACAGACTTAAAATTAATGATGACAATGCTTTGCGATTCAAAGCTTTTACGTTTTCATTTTGTTTAAATATCTGTGTACGAATTGGAGCATTTAATCCCTGTAATCTACAATTTTCAAGTGCAATGGCTCTTGCATGTTTCTGACTTGGTGTGATTTTCTAGTTTTCCTGTGCTTGCAGTAGCTTTTCTAAAGTCAGTGAAAGGAACAGAAATAAAAACTACTCCTGTTTTCTGTAGAGTTCCGATATCGCTTTTTAAATGCATTTCACACAATTCGCAGAAAGCCCCACCCTGCTTGTGATCAAATTTCAACAAATTGTGCTCACACTCCCATTTTTTGCTGATACATAATCTCGCATTCACGACTTTGTTTAGAACTGCAATTTATGGATGAGCCAGAAACAGCACATTTATTGTTTGAAAACTGTGGAAGGGAAACTGATGACTTTGTAGACCTATGCAGTTCGTCACAATCACTAGTACTTCTTTCAGTAGAGTCACACTCATGTGCCTTTTACAATACTCTCTTTATTAGAAAAGAAAGAAATTAAAGGTTGTTTTTTCGACATTGTCAGTTTATAACAAGAAGTGTTAGTGCCAAAATACAAAGACTGCACGAAGTACACTACATAATCACATCACACTTGCATAGTGCTTGTTGACTGACTGTTAGAACCTTACGACAGTTTCAACAATGCATTGTTTTTATTCAACAATGCATTGTTTTTATTCAACAATGCATTGTTTTTATTCAACAATGCATTGTTTTTATTCAACAATGCATTGTTTTTATACAACAATGAAAGCTTAGATTATACTCATAGATCAGTGTTGCCAAACGTTCCACTCACTGAATAAAACAGGATTCTCAGTCTTTTACATTTAGTAACATTCAAAATCAGCAAGGTGGTCCACTGAAATAGCAGGGTTCTCAGTGTTCCATAACAGACATAAACCACTCTCAACTAAAATAACACCATCTCCCCCTCCCCTTTTTTCCATGTTGGGCTGAAATCACAATTTGTTTAAAGAGAAAATTGTCATAAATACCAAAAATCACATAATGTGACTCATTTGTGGAGTGTCTGCTATGCTTACCGTAATCAGGGTCCCTGGTGAGCGCACAGAGGATAATTAATTTCTTCAGCTGCTTTAATCACATTTCCTTTTTGTCTACCTCATTAATTTGTGAACAGCACACTTAACAGAGCATTCCTTTCCTGTCAGTTTCCACATTCCACATGTATATAATTTCAGCCAGCCTCTGGATGATTCTGTTAGTGCTGGTGAGGGCAGTCGTGGGTGCTGCTGTTGTTCCCATCACTTCGCAGCATATAAAACAGCTACTTCCCCTGGCTGGCAGATGTTCTTGGAACTGGAAGTACAAGCGAACACAAATATGTGGTAGCTATTTGTCAATATTCATTTATGTTACACTGCACTAAAATACTGCATACCCTAAAACAAGTACTGGTAACTACACTACTGGCCATTAAAATCTCTACACCATGAAGATGATGTGCTACAGACATAAAATTTGACAGAAAGAAGATGCTGTGATCTGCAAATGATTAGCTTGTCAGGGCATTCACACAAGCTTGACAGCCGATGGAGACACAACGTGCTGACATGAGGAACATTCCCAACCGATTTCTCATACACACAGCAGTTGACCGGCGTTGCCTGGTGAAACGTTGTTGTGATACTTGGTGTGAGGATGAGAAATACATACCAAGCCTATCACGGTTGCAGTTTATTGTATCGCGACATTGCTGCTCCTGTTGGTTGAGATCCAATGACTGTTAGCAGAATATGGAAATCGTGGGTTCAGGAGGGTAATACATAAAACCATAGCGGATCCCAACAGACTCGTATCACTAGCAGTCGAGATGACAGGCATCTTATTCGCATGGGTGTAGTGGATCATGCAGCCACGTCTCGATCCCTGAGCCAACAGATGGGGACGTTTGCAAGACAACAACCATCTGCACAACAGTCTGTTTCCAGCAGCATATACTACCATCTTGGTGACCATGGCTGTGATTACCCTTCACACTGTATCACATAGAGAAGGGCCTGCGTGTTGTACTCAACGACAAACCTGGGTGCACAAATGGCAAAACATCACTACTTCAGATGAATACAGGTTCTGTTCACATCATGATGGTCACATCTTTCTTTGGCGACATCACTGTGAGCGCACATTGAAAGAGTGTATTCATCACCATACTGGCATATCACCCGGCATGATGATATGGGGTGCCACTAGTTACTCGTCTCCTTCATCTCTTGTTCGCAATGACGGCACTTTGAACAGTGGACGTTAAATTTCATATGTGTTACAACCTGTAGCTCTACCCTTTGTTCGATCCCTGCAAAACTCTACATTTCAGCAGGATAATACTGGATTGCATGTTGCAGGTCTTGCACGGGCCTTTCTGGATATGGTAGATGTTTGGCTGCAGACCTGGCCAGCACATTTTCCAGATCTCTCACCAATTGGAAACGTCTGGCCAATGGTGGCTGAGCAACTGACTCCTCACAATACGCCAGTCGCTACTCTTGATGAACGGTGGTATCATGATGAAGCTGAATGGGCACCTGTACCTGTACACGCCATCCAAGCTCCACTTGACTCAATGCCCAGGCATATCAAGGCCATTATTACGGACAGAGGTGGATGTTATGGGTACTGGTTTCTCAGGATCTATGCATGCACATTGCGTGAAAATGTAATCACATTTCAGTTCTAGTATAATATTTGTCCAATGAATACCCATTTATCATCTGAATTTCTTCTTGGTGCAGCAGTTCTAAAGGCCAGTAGTGTACTATTACCAGCTATATTTGAGACAGTCTTCTTGTTGTGCTGACCTGCCACTCAGCATCTCCGCTATATGGTGAGTAGCAACTTTCCTTTCAACAATATAATTAAAACACAGTAGCATGTAGTAGTATGCTCAATGAGACTCCCCCTGTGGGTCCGGAGTAAGTATAAGCCTGAGGTATTCCTGCCTGTCATAAGAGGTGACTAAGAAGAGTCCCTCTCCCTCAAAATGGTAGATTTCGGCTGCATCCGGAGACGGACGGTTCAACGACTTACATTTGTGGTCATCTTGGTTTTTTGAGTATCCTGGTTCCTTCCTTCCTCTGTTTCCTTTCCCAGTCCTCCTCTCTCTGTCTTCCTTTTTACCTTGCCAACTTATCCTCTTGTACTGACTGGTACACTTTCCTTGACCTTAGATACTGCTCAGCTGCTTTCGGTCATCAAAGCGGGCTATGAAGTTATCTCCATTCGCACCTATGTTCCAACACCTACGTGCTTCTACCAGTCAGGTTTAATCACACCCGCCAGTCTTGTTCTAATGCAGCTACATGCATCACTTGTGGTAGGGATGCCAATGAAGGTGACTCCACCTCTCACGCCTTGTTGCGTGAACTGTCAGGGTGACCATGCAGTGTCCTCTCGCAACTGTCACATCTACAAGGATGAACGCTGTATACAGGAAATTCGGGTCAAAGAGGAAGTGTCCACCTTGCCTGCTCGCAAGCTTTTTGCTAGTAGAAGGCCCACACTGCTCCTAGTGGGGAAATAAAGTACCATCCTTGCCTCTCCTTGGCCTACCAGGGAGGTGTCGAGGCAGACATGCTATCTGACATTTAGTGGTACGATCGTCTGTTTAGCCAGTGCTAAGATCACCCGGTCAACGTCTCCTCTTCCATCCATCACCCCTAAGACACAAGCACCTTGATCAGCTTCTGCAAAGACTAAGACCCAGAAGTCAGGTGCACGGGCATTCGAGAAGCAACAGTCCCATGAGGACTTCTTACGTACCAGGAACTCCCAGCCATCGACCAGTACTTTGACTACACGAACTTCCAAGAAGTCTCATAGGAAGCAAAGTTCACTTTCTCGGCCACTGTGTGTTTCTTCTCCTGTGACATACAGCAGTTGTCACCTCAGGCCACCATCCTTTTCGCCTGGCCTCACCGCTGGTAGCTGAACATCCAGATGTTCACCGGCAAAGGAAGCCCACCCTCCCGACCATCTTAACATGGTGGATGATGAATCTATTAAAAAAATGGACTATTAATCAGCCTATTGATAGTGGCAGCAGTGCTCGCTCGAAGCCAGGCCCTTTGTGGCCTCAGAGGTGACCCCTTACTGCTTCTCCTTTTTCTTTTTCTCCTCACGATGGCTCTTATTATAGGAATATTCGCGGCATTTGCTCCAACGCTTGCACTGGAGCTTGTAGTAGCTCTCCAGGAAAATGTCTTAAGTACTTTTTCCCCACAATTTATACATGCAATATTAAAATAAAAATATTTAATCCATCAACAGAATTGACTACAGCAATATTTTCAGAACCTGTACACAATACGTAACTGATTGTTGCCAACTGATATGTTTGTTAACCTTGGAAAATTATGTCCACAGTGAAGAAAATGTGTGGTTGCTCCCATAACATAAAGAATAGTTGCTTTTAATACGTTGCTAACTGAAGACTAATGTGTGTTCCATCAAATTAAAATGGTCCAAAGTCAAACACGGAGTGGCACAAATAAAAATGTGTTAAGCAGCTGGTAGCTATATTTCTTACAGGAATTTCATCAGTTAATGACCGCATTACCTTTCACGGGTTCAATGCTAAACAAATAATTTTGGAGACAGAAGAACTGACAGGAATAGATGTCCACTAGAAGACTAAATTCAGTAAACCAATATTTTTAGGCAACCCAGTGAAGACAAATTTTCACGTATAACACAGGCACATCAATACACCAACACACAAATATGCACTATGAGCACTGTGAGACATCATCCAATCTTCCTACCACCACCACATAGGTTTACAGGAAAAATTATGCTAAGACGCCACAAAAAACTTTTCAAAAACTTCTTTCATTACATACAATACGCCCTGCAACTGAAAAAGCGCATAATGTAAATGTTCTAGAGAAACAAAATACCTAAATTACAAAATCAATAAGTACCACAATGATCTTCAGTGCTCACATTAAAGAAGTAAGAAAAGGTGCAGCTCTAATCCCTAGAAACATGTTTTTTGTTTCATGATTGCCAAAAGTCAGTACACGGTACAAAACAACTCTAAATTTGACTGATTCCATTGCTTTTTCAAAGACCAAGCAACAGAAGGACCCCAAGCAACAAATTCCAAAGTTTCAATCCTAAGAACTCAGCAGACCTTTGGCAGAACTTTTAAAGAATCACATGTCAAAACCAGAAAGATGACCACAAGGAGTCATGAAGGGCAAGAAGGCAACTGTTTTTCAAAAACTTACTAAAGTGGTACACTCACACACATAATTTGAAAATTTCGACAAAGTTAAAGAAGGAACTGCACAAGCAGACTAGTGAACTTCTTAACAAACACAAGCTACAGCCTACTACGATGATCAAACTACATAACAGATATTGTCTCAGCAAAATGGGGAATGAGACTGGGTACCTGGTGCGGATGGAGCCACACCTCAACACAACTCACAATGCTGCACTCGGGTTAATAATAAATCCCTTACAAACAAAAGAACAAACCAGTAAAAATATTCCTAAATCACAGTAACTGTGGGTGGTTGCATTTTTGTCAGAGACAGCAAAGGACTTGGAAGAGCAGTTAAACAGAATGGAGTGTGTCTTGTAAGGAGGATATAAGATGAACATCATCAAAAGCAAAACAAGGATGATGGAAAGTAGTCGAATTAAATCGGGTGACGCTGAGGGAATTGGATTAGGAAATGAGACACTGTTTTGCTGTTTGGGGAGCAATGTAACTGATGATGGTCGAAGTAGAGAGGATATAAAATATAGACTGGCAATGGCAAGTAAAGTGTTTCTGAAGAAGAAAAATTTGTTAACATAGAGCATAGATTTAAATGTCAGGACGTCTTTTCTGAAAGTATTTGTATGGAGTGTAGCCATGTATGGAAGTGAAACATGGACGATAACTAGTTTGCGCAAGAAGACGATAGAAGCTTTCAAAATGTGGTGCTACAGAAGAATGCTGATGATTAGGTGGGTAGATCATATAACTAATGAAGTATTGAATAGAATTGGGGAGAAGAGTTTGTGGCAAAACTTGACAAGAAGGGATTGGTTGGTACGACATGTTCTGAGGCATCAGGTATCACAAATTTAGCATTGGAGGGCAGTGGGGAGGGTAAAAATCTTAACGGGAGACCAAGAGATGAATACACTAAGCAGATTTATAAGGATGAAGGTTGCATTAAGTACTGGGAGACGAAGCTTGCACAGGATAGTGGCAGAGGAGAGATGAATCAAACTAGTCTCAGGACTAAAGACAACAAAAGATGTCTATGGCCTCCTTATGCCTTGCTGCTACCAATGAAACTGTATCTACCAAGACAAATAGCTAATATAAAATACTAGAAGAGTAGATGGCAAAAGGTGAATAAGGGTAAAATTGGCTGACTCACAGTTAGGGGAGACAAAGGCAAGTTGTCATGACTTGCTGTTTTCAGTCACTGCTGCTGCTGCTGCTGCTTAGCAGGCAACTGAAACTACTACATGATCACAGTATACAGTACTGAACAGGCCACTGCCAGGAAAGTTAGACAGTTCGTGAGTGCACATCAATGTCTCGCATCTCAGCATTTCTTCACACTAACTACAACTTTCTTCACTCCATTTTTCATTTTCTTACCTTATTTTCCAGTGTCCCCATCCTTGTCCCATCTCTGTTATTGTTATATAAAATGCACTCAGTTCTTTGCTCTCATTAATTCATGCACAATGTTTTAGCACTAACCTCTTTCTTGCCGATTACTCTGTTCCACCTTAAAGTTCTCAGGTTTTTGAATCTTGTCCAGTACAGTCCCAAACAATCACTTTTCCCTTCTCATCCTAACTGGCAAGTCTTCCCTAACCCAAGGCTCTAGGTGACTTTTCCAAACTTAATCCCTTTTCCTAAACTTCGCCAGTTCCTTTCCCTCCATCCCTCTTCCTTCCCTTTCAACCCTTCCCTTTCAACCCTTCCCTTTCAACCCTTCCCTTTCAACCCTTCCCTTTCAACCCTTCCCTTTCAACCCTTCCCTTTCAACCCTTCCCTTTCAACCCTTCCCTTTCAACCCTTCCCTGAGGACGGAACCAGTGGCTCCAGAAGTGTGTATATGTGTGAGACCCCTTCTGCCCCACTGAGTAGATTTATCATCTATCTAATGGCAACATAAACTGTCAGACTATCCAAACTGTGTAGTAGGCTGCCATACATGCTGTGGTGGGAGGCATAGTTACGATCATAACAATACACAGGTGACACAGCAAGTGTTTTTCCCCAAGGCCTGTTTGAAAAATAGTGTCATCTGACTAACCTGCCTGATTTATGGCAGGTTTTTAGCAGCTATAGCATAGCACAGAATCTCAGATAATTAAATGGCAGACCTGTGTTCTGCTGGTGATAGGGAATGTAGCAATGATAGGCATGTTGCTCATAATAAAGGCCTTAATCATAGACTGCATAATAGATGGTCATTTGTCTTGTGAGAAGAAGGCTATAGTAGATGCCTACATGGAGGAAATTCTATATTATGTTCACAAATGTAAAGCAGTCTCATCTCATCGGGATGAAAATTGCCAGGTGATCAAATCACAGTTTGTCAACATAGAAAATAACAAATCTTGACACCAACGTACTTAAATACTCGACTGAATACTGAACAGAAAATTAAATTGAAGTTAAGAGAATCTCAGTCTAACTAAAATTCAGAGAAAAGATATAGTTAATATTTCAGGGAAATGAGCTGAGATATTTGAAGAAAAAGCTTGTGTTATCTGAATATTTTAGCACATGTACCATTCTGTCTACCTTTCTGCCCATTCCTTGTTTGGAACGGACAGCTGTAGTGAGAGTTACACATGATGAAGCAATTGGGCCATAAAACAGCCCAATATCCAACCTCTTGTTAGCTGCAGCTACAGCTGGGAGAAGTATTAGGCTGGTATTGCCCATGAGGGAAATTAATAAAATGGTAATCCTGTGTGAATCTCACCAGAAAATTTTAAATAAACAAATCCAGTGGATCCAAGGGATCAGGTACTTCATTTCAATTAATTTCAGTGTCTCATACTCGGACACCTCTAGAAAGACCATGCTTTTATCTTTACAGGTCATACCTACCAGTTTAGAATGATTTTGTTTACTCTCAATGTGAGTGGTGGTTTGATTATAGCACCAATGGATTATTTATTAGGCCTGCAATTACTAAAAAGAATTACTTTATTTGTGTATAATTTGTTGACTGCCACACTAACTTGGGAAGAGCATTAGGAGATGTTAGAGGAAGTTTTATATGAATTTCAGCAACATGATGTTACAGAAAATTTCAAAAAATGAAATTTGGTGGTGAGAGAATGAATGTCTGGGATACTGGAAAGTAATGAACTGGTTGTATTTTTGTTGTCAGGACACTGAGGCAGAATTATGTGCTCCAAGAAAGAGGCAATTAAAAGTACCTTCAGATTTATCCAACTTGTAGTGTAACTTCATTCCAGACCAATTATTAAATACAGATCCATTACTGAAGTTTCTACACAAACAGATATCATAGATTTGGTCAGAAGTAGGCCAATCTGCTTTCAGTAAAATCAAAAATGCACTAGCTAATTAACAATTGTTGTAACATCTGGATATGTACCAGGTTGGGAGCTTGTCCCTTCCCAATCAGAGGCATTTACAGTACATGAACTGTCTGTAAAATACACTTTGCTAGTGAGCCTACAAATCCACTGAGTTAAAAGTTCTCACAATTATATGTACTTTTAGGAAATTCCGTCACTGTTTTGTTGGTAATCACACCTAAGTATACGTGATAACCAGCCTTTAAGCTTCCTTCTCAATTGAAAATCACTGCACGCAACACTGGTTCAGTTCTACAATACGGTTTTGAAATAGTTTGCGTAAAGGGAGAGAATGCTGTAGTAACCAGGGATCTGAGGGTTAAAGTACTAAATATCAGGTCTTACTAATGCAAAATAAAATTTATCATCTGCATTAACTACATTTAGTTAAGTGTCTCACCTCAGAGACAGACCATCCCCCCCCCCCCCCCCCCAGAGGTGGAGAGAAATCTGAATACAGGCACTAGTTACATACTGTATGCTTCACAATAATGTATTACGTTATTGCTGTCTCATGAGGTATGATAACTGGTAAAAGCTAAGCTTGTGGACCCATAGAGCACTGGGGATCCTGGAGTGGGTAAATGTGCTGAGGAAGTCAGTGAGTATTGCTATTTTCATTTCCTCCAAAGCAGTGTGTAATGGATATCCACAAATGCTTAGTCTGTCAAAATGTTGAACATTTGAACCATGGCTCCAAAGGTGAGCTACACCTAGTCATTACCAAGAAACCCCTGCAAATCTTTACCATTCACTTAAGGTGGTCCCCTTCCCTGGAGCTTTGCAGATGTAAAACATTGTTGGAATATGTGAGTATTTTCTAAATATGTCAACTTACATATCTTGAAAAGTGCCACTAGTGCAGTGACAAAATGACAGGTGATTACTTCTTGATTGCCCACATGTGGAGTGTAATTTTTAATCATTTCTGAAAATGAACAAAACTTTACTTGTGTAAAATGTAAAAAGTTCATGCATGTTTATTAAATTGAACAGATCCTAAAATCAAGTTACCATCCTCAAAGTAAAGCCAGAGAAAGAGAGCTTTGAGAGTTGGACAGGTTAATGAGAACTTCTGCTTTAAACAACAAATTTTGTGGCCAAATTGCTTTTCATTATTTTAAGTATATTTTAATAAACTACTTATACCTCTATAGAATGTTCTGCTACTCTGTCTCAACCTCTTCACCCTCTGCTCTATGTACGTGGCACTATCCTCACCTGCGTCAAAGAACATTATGTATGAGAACAGATGTATGAGAACAGATGTATGTAGAATAGCTGAAATGTGAACAGAAACAGATGAAAACATTTCTGAAAGAAATTTATTGGCAGAAATGACTTTTGCTTGGGTAGCTCAGTCAGCAGAGAATATGCAAGTGAAAGGCAAAGGTTCACAGTACAAGTTGGGGACATTTATCATAGCTTCCAAAGCCACAGGTATTGAACACTTACCACAAGTCAGCAAAAATTTGAATCTGAGGAGTAATTTTTGTAAAAACTATGACATAACTCTGTTAATTGTAAACAACTCTAATAGATATTCAAATATATGTAAATTAGTATAATGTTACTACCTAGCCAGTGTTTCAAGCACCGGATCTGCGGACGGCAACGTTTGCTGGTTCTGATGCCAGAAGCTTGCAGTGTCTCCTGGTCCCAAACACTGCTGTCATTTGCTATAAGACAAAGGCACATCCTGCGTAAAGGCACTTTTTAGTAGTGTACTGTTACTTAGTTATGAGTTTATTTATGATAAAAATAAAAAATGTAAATTAATTCAGATGTCTAATTTTTCAGAATTGTTTATTAATGTACTGCACTTGTAACACAGATAAGTAAAAAGACCAAATAGGTAACTGAAATGTGATTCAAATGTAATTTCATTTTAAATAGCAAAACCTTAAAAGTACGCTAGGGATAAAGAACACGTTATTTGACACTATTTGATAGTATTCACTGTTTTAATTTTATAAAGTTGTATGTCTTAATAATTACTACGACATTCTGTTCTTGTGTGTGCTTGTTTGGCTAATGGGGTGGTGAATGGGAGGAGGATGGTGGGGAGGTAGGGGGTGGGAAGGCAACTGTCAGATTTGTCACAACATACATGCCCACTGGACCTTAAACTGTCATTTCTCCTTAGTTGCTCAAGGAGAGACCAAAAGCACCAGCTTCAAATATTTTCTGATTAAACAGCCCACAATCAAACAAAACTAAAGAGAGAAAAAATGCTGAGTAGTCCACTATGCCTCACTAATGAACATATTAGTGTATAAACCATGTAAAATGTGCCTTGCAGGAATGCCACCCCAGAAGAGTGTCTCGTCAATATACAGAAACGGGCAGAGTCATCAGAAAAAAGATAGAGCAAGATACCAAACGGAGAACAAATAATTATAACATAAAACAAGAAGAGACTTCGCCCAACATGAAACACCTATGATAAAGTGGCACGGGGGATGCAGGGGAGTTGAAGGATGTCACGGTGTGGTAATCTCATGGAAGTGGAGGAAACCAAGAAGAGATTTAGGTGACAAATCTCATGCTGTAGAGAAAGTTGTTTTTCAATTGTGGTTCTTAGATGATGTACACATTGGTGCAGCTATTGTTTGATTTCAGACACTCATTCTAATGTGAGTCAACGTTAAGTCCAAGACATCAAACTGCATGAAACAAAAAATAAAATAAAATCAGCTCCATTTGCAAAGTGAAGGTAGGTGAAAGTAACAAGATAGGTTAACTCTTTAGAAAACAAGGATTGGTAACATTCGTGTGACCGTTCCATTTTCTGTATCAGACTAATTAAACACTAGGTTAATTATACAGAAATAAGGAAAGGATGTGTACTTTTAACACACAGAAGCATATACTGCAGAATGTTGGCCATACTTGCAGCAGTTTCAGAATATGATGCAAGTACTATGTGTGGAGTACTGGAGTGAATCTAGTTTGTGGCTCATCTCTAAGGCCTTGAGTGTAATAATGAAGGCATGCAGAATATTTTACAGAGCTACAAGTGGGTGGGAGGGAGAGGTCCAATTTTAAATGGATATATTTACTAACAAAAAAACATAACTACTCGGAGAATAGGACAAATGGACATATTGCAGTGAAGAACAATGAGTAGGCCTTCAGTTTTAATGCACAAAAATTAGCCACATACAGAATGTCACATACAAACACACAAATGGAGCATTTGAATTCTACAAAACACATGGAGTGGAAGATTCTGTACATCCATCTTCTCACAGATGGTTGTGGGCCTTGGCTTTTCAGTATGGACTGTCCAATATGTACAATTAAAAAGCCAGCAGGTGATGTTTCAAGTGATCACTGTATCAAAAATCTACAGGTGCCAGTCATTGAATCAGACGTGGGAATCTTCAAAGACCAATATTCAGTCAGAACAAACACATTGCAAAAGAGTATTCTCAGTAAAATAACAATTTGGAATTTAGATGGCTAACAGGTGTTAAATTTGACACTCCATACCTGGAGAAAAATGTTATTTCAAAATTGTACAGATGCCGCACTGAAGATACAAGTGTTGAAAAGCACAGAAGAAGAACAGTGTTTGGGAGGAGAGAGAGCCACAATGCTATTCAGTCTGTAAAATGAACAAGTGTAAAAAAGATGGAAGGAAAACATTGAGGTTTCTGAATGAATTTTAATTCTGTGAGAGATGGAAAATCACTTGGGAGAGCAGTTAAATAAATGTCTTTAAAGAGATTACAAGATGAACAACAAAAGTGAAACCAATGTAATGGAAAGAAGTTCAATTAAATCAAGTGATTCTGAGTGAATCATATCATGTAATTAGACACATATCGCAAGACATTATTGTATAATAGGATGCCATAAAAATATGTGGCATTCTCCCTTAGATAAAATATGTAACCCCTGTCAGTTTAAACCAAGGATTTACAGTAAAAGTTTTCTCTTATCAAATTTGTTGTACATGATCCAGAAGAGTTCATCAGTCTTCTGACTGGATTGGAGAGTAGATCAGGATGGCCCACAACAAACATAACTACTTCACCTTGCAGTGTAACACAGTAAATCATTTTCTGGACTACTCTTAATCTCTCCCTTCTCCTGAAGTTCTTTTCTCAGTAGCTCCCCCAGGTATGATGGAAGATACTCTTTGCTCTCTCAACATGTGGCCTGTCATTTTTCCCTTCTTGTCACTGTTTCTGTGGTGAAACTCCTCATTTCCTATAATTTAGGCCACTGATTTTCCAACATTCCTATGTAGAACCACATCTCTAACAATTTGATCCTGCCCTTTCCTGGTTTTCCCACAATACTTAATTGACATCTATACAATTATGTGGTCCCACTGCGGGTTCAGGGGTAAGAAAAGGCCGAAACATTAGCGACTCAGCGACTCCTTTTAGTCACTTCTTACGACAGGCAGGAATACTGCAGGCCTAATGTGATGGTCCCCTCTTGGGTTTGACCTGCAATTTTCAAAATTTCCGTTGTTAGTGCGTGCCATTCGGGGAAGGACGCCTTAAGTGGTGTTTTTCTATTGGTCCATCGTGCACCACCATCTTGCATGCTATCTATTGTCGTGTGACGGGATTTACACCCCATGTTTTTTGGGTTGCCTCCTCATCTTGTGCGCAATCCCCTTCTTAGCGCCCACGACAACTGTGGACCCTTTCAACACCTAAAATCCAGTACGGTAGCCAGTCCGTTGTGGTGGGGTCATCATGTACACTTGTCGTGGTAGGCCCCTGACCACGCAGGGATCGCACTACAGATGCCAGAGCTGTTTCCTCCCCATGCATGCCAAGGAGTATGTGCCCATCTTGTATGGGGCACGGGGACTCCGGGCAATGGGACATCGGCCAGGTACCCGTTGCTTTGGCTGGGTGGCGCCCTTGGGGAGAGCCCTCGTTCGGAGTAGGTGGCATCTGGGCAGATGAAGCGCAATAAATCTCACCAAGCTGGTAGTCACACTGCCACCAGAGTATCTAAGAGAGGCAGAATAGCATTTGATGCTGCACAATATGACCCTCAGTCGTTCCCCTCGTTAGCTGCGCCGTGGGAGGGACGCAGATCTAATGCCGAGCCAGAGCCTTATGTACCACAATACCTTATCTGCAGCAGGACTGATGGTGACTACTTTCTTTCGACAAAGCCTCTGTTTTTTGTGGAACACCTGGAGGATAAGTTTGTGGAAGTGGCGGGGTTATCCAAAATGAGGAATGGGTGCATCCTCCTCAAGACGTCCTCCCCAGCCCAGTCACGGGCGTTGCTCTTGTGTGATAAGTTGGGTGATGTCCCTGTTACCGTCACTCCCCACAGTAGCTTAAATATGGTCCTTGGGATTATTTACCATCGTGACCTTGTTACAATCCGACGACGAGCTGAGAGCTGACTTGGAACAACGTGGTGTGCATTTTGTCCGTCGTGTACACGGAGGACCCAAGACTAACAGGGTGGCCACCTGTGCCTTTATCTTGGCCTTCGAAGGTGCTGTATTGCCTGAGAAGGTCAGGGTAATGGTTTACCGTTGTGAGGTCAAGCCATACGTCCCTCCCCCGATGAGGTGCTTCCAGTGCTGGAAGTTTGGGCTTATGTCCTCCCGTTGCCCATCCAGCGCTACATATCGAGATTGTGGATGCCCCTCCCATCCCGATTCTCCATGTGCGCTTCCGCCTGTCTGTGTCAACTGTGGGGAACACCACTCTCCATGCTCGCCGAACTGCCCCGTTCTTCATAAGGAGCGGAAGATAATGGAATTTAAGACCCTGGACCGACTTACTTATCGCGAGGCAAAACTGAAATTTGAAAGGTTGCATCCTGTCCCTCTTCAAACTTCTTATGCTGCAGCCACGTTATCGTCGTCCTCGCGGGCGGCAGTTGTCGCCTCATCTGTGCCACCTTCAGTGGGCCCTCGGGGTCGTACATCTGTCTGCCCCCCCTAGTGTCTAGGGGAAAGCCTTCCTCTGTTGCCCCCTTAGCAGTTGGGGGCAAATCCTCTTCTGTCACTCCCCCTGCACATGCTTCGGGAGTGACATCTGCTCAAAAACCAGGGTTCTCGATCCCTCCCCATCTCCCCCCTCCTTCTCCGCCGGCGTTGCCTCTGTCACTTCCCCTCTCACGGAAGGAGTCCCTCGGGGCCCTCCCTTCTTCCGTTTCTTCTCCTACCCAGCCGGATGTCAGCCAGTGGCTGAAGTTTTCGCTACCTGCTGGTCGTAGGGCTTCTGCGTCGTCGTCAGCAACCGACGCTCCGTCAGAGAAACTCTCCCAGCCCTCTGAGCCAAAGGACAGACGCGAGAAGGAACGGAACGTGTCCAAGAAGGACGACGTTCCGGCGGTTTCAGTACCGCCTGCTGTACATAGTTCTGGCTCTGGGGATGAGGTGGAGATCCTCGCCTCTGCCGCGGATCTCGCCCTCACGGAACCCTCGGGGGCCTCTCCTATGGACGCAGCTGGCTCTGCCCTGTGGCGGCCGTTGGCTCTGAGGCGCCGTCTGCTTCTTAGTCGCCTTCACGCCCTCCCAGTCCCTTCCTGCTTCCATTCTCCAGTGGAATTGCGGCGGTTATTTTCGCCACCTGCCTGAGCTCCGGATGCTTCTGAGTGTTTCCTCTGTTCTCTGCATTGCTCTTCAGGAAACTTGTTTTCCAGTAATGCGGACCCCTGCCCTTTGCAGTTATCGGGGACACTATAAGAACCGCGCTGCCTGTCAACGGGCTTCAGGTGGAGTTCGCCTCTTTGTTCACCACTCTGCCTCTAAAGGTGTCAGAAGGGGATACTGGCGGGCTACAGACAGTCACTGTCAGGATTAAGCTCTCGCCAGCTATTACTGTTCGCTTTGTTTACGTTCCTCCGGATGGGCAGCTCCCCCACCATGTCTTGGCTACACTTCTGGCTCAACTCCCGCCACCATTGCTGCTTCTGGGCGATTTCAATGCCCACAACCCTCTATGGGGTGGGACTGTCTCCGATGACCGCGGTCGTGCTGTGGAGCATGTGTTGGCTCAGCTCGACCTTAGCCTCTTGAACAATGGTGCTCCCAGGCATTTCAGTATGGCCCATGGCTTGTTCTCGGCCATCGATCTCTCTCTCTTTGCAGCCCCAGACTTGTTCTCGGCCATCGATCTCTCTCTCTTTGCAGCCCCAGACTTGTCTCATCCCTCCACTGGGGAGTGCATCCTGACCTGTGTGGTAGTCAACGTTTTCCCATCTATTTGTCACTGCCCCAGTGTCATTCTTCTGGGCGCCTGTCCCACTGGGCACTCAACAGGGCTGACTGGCCGGCTTTTACTACTGCTGCGACCTCTGCTTCTCCCCCACTGGGTGACATTGACGAGGTGGTCCACGCCTTGACCACGTCAATTATTTCTGCGGCCGAGGCTGCCGTCCCCCGCTCTTCTGGACTCCCTTGGAGGAAGGCTGTCCCCTGGTGGTTGCCGGAGATTGCTGAGGCTATTCGTGACCGTACGCGGGCTCTCCAGCGTCATAGGCGGCATCTGTCTCTGGAGACCCTCATTGCCTTTAAGAAGCTCCATGCCTTGGCCCGTCGTCTTATTGCACGGCATAAGCAGGAGTGCTGGGAGAGGTACGTTTCATCCTTGGGCTCCCGTGTCTCCCCGTCGCTCATGTGGTCCCGCATCCGGCGGATTTATGGATACCAGACCCCTATGGGTGTCCCTGGAATCTCCCTGGACGGCGCTGTCTGCACTGACGCTGCCGCCGTTGATGACCACCTTGCCGCGCACTTTGCTACGAGCTCTGCGACTGCAACTTACCCTCCCGCCTTTCGCTCTCTAAAGGAGCGCGCTGAGCGGACGCCGTTATTCCACACACGTCGTTCTGAATAATACAATGCTCCTTTCAGCGAGAGGGAATTCCTCGCTGCCCTCGCCGATTGCCCTGATACAGCACCAGGACCGGACTGCATCCACGCGCAGATGCTGAAGCATCTCTCCGGGGACTGCCAGAGACAGATCCTCACCATCTTCAACCGCATTTGGAGAGAGGGCGTGTTCCCGTCGCAATGGCGAGAGGGTGTTACTATACCCATCGTGAAGCCCGGTGCGGACCCTCTGGCGATGGACAGCTATTGTCCCATTACCCTCACTAACGTTTGTGCATATTGCTCGAACGTATGGTGGGGCGGCGTTCGTGTTGGGTCCTTAAGTTGCGCGGTCTCCTCGCTCCATCCCAGGGTGGCTTCCGTCAGGTCCGGTCTGCTGCTGACAATTTGGTGCGACTGGAATTTGCTATCCGTACGGCCTTTTCCCGCCGTCAGCATCTCGTTGCTGTATTTTTTGATCTGCGGAAGGCATATGACACAACATGGAGGCATCACATCCTTGCTATGTTGTGTAAGTGTAGTCTTCGTGGTCAGCTCCCAGCTTTTCTCCAAAACTTTTTATTTCGCCGCTCTTCCCGGGTGCAAGTTGGTGCCGCCTCTAGTTCATCTTATATACAGGAAAATAAGGTCCCACAGGGCTCGGTGTTGAGTGTTTCCTTATTTCTAGTGGCCATTACTGGTCTGGCTGCAGCCGTGGGGTCGTCGGTGTCTCCTTTGTATGCCGATGACTTCTGCATCTCATTTAGCTCAACGACAACCGTTCACAAGGCGGCACCATGGGCTCTGACTCATGGATTTCAGTTCTCTGCGGCCAAGACTCGAGTTATGCACTTCTGCAGGCGTCGGACGGTCCACCCTCATCCGGAACTTAACTCGGCGGTCACCTACTTGAAGTGATGGACACTAGCCACTTCTTAGGACTCGTCTTTGATGCCCGGCTCACATGGGTTCCTCTTATTACACAGAAGAAGCAAAAGTGCTGGCGGCACCTCAACGCTCTCTGCTGCATGAGCCAGGTGTCTTGGGGTGCAGATCGCTGCACGCTGTTGCGATTGTACAGAGCCCTTGTGCAGTCCAGGCTTGATAATGGGAGACTGACCTATGGGTCTGCATCACCCTCAGTGTTGACGTTGTTGGACCCCATACACCACTGTAGGGTTCGGCTTGCAACTAACGCTTTCTGTACGAGCCCCTTGGATAGTCTACTGGTCGAGGCCGGAGTTGCCCCGCTGCGGTTTCGGCGCCACCGACTGTTCGCCGACTATGCTGTCCACGTGCATTGCTCACTGGGCCATCCCAATCATCGCCTGCTTTTCCCTGCCAGGGTCCTCCCTCAGCCCGACCGGCGACCTAGGTCTGGGCTTTCCATTGCTGTCCGCATCCAGTCCCTGCTGTCGGAACTGGGGTCATTCCCTCTTCTGCCACCCTTCTGGGTCTGTGCACCCACGCCTCCCTGGTGTATGCCCTGGCCGTCCGTCCGCCTGGACTTGGCATGGGAACCCAAGGACTCGGTTCCGCCTGTGGCCCTCCTTTGCCGTTTTCTTGCGCTCCTCGCCTCATTTTCAGGCTGTGAGCCTGTCTACACTGATGGTTCCCTGGTAGATGGCCGTACTGCCTACGCTTTTGCTCACGCTGCCCGTGTTTAACAGCGCTCCTTGCCGGCTGGCTGCAGTATTTTTACTGCAGAGCTGGTGGCCATATTGCGCGCTCTTGAGCATATGCGTTCCTGCTCAGGTACGTCCATCGTCACCTGCAGTGACTCCCTGAGCAGCCTCCAGGCTATCAACCGCTGCAATACCTCTTCTCCTCTGGTATCCTTTATTCAGGAGTCTGTTTTTGCCATTACCAGCTCTGGTCGTTCGGTGGTCTTTGTTTGGACGCCAGGTCACGTGGGCATCCCAGGGAATGTACGTATTGACAGGCTGGTCAAAGGGGCGATCGACGCCCCCACTTTGGAGATCGGCCTCCCGGCTCGTGATCTGCAGCTGGCGTTGCGCCGTAAGGTGCTTGGGATGTGGCATGTCGAGTGGTGTAGCCTGACTTCGCCGAATAAACTGCGGGCTGTTAAGGAGATGACCGATGGGTGGCGGTCCTCCCTGCGGGCTTCTCGCAGGGACTCTGTCATCCTGTGACAGCTCCGCTTTGGCCATACCTACCTGATGCACGGATATCTTTTGCGTCAGGTGGATCCCCCCATGTCAGTGCGGGTCCCGGTTGACGGTCGCCCACATTTTGTTGGAGTGTCCCCGACTGCGCACCCTCCGGCAGTCTTTTAATCTTCTGGGCACGTTGCCTTTGGTTTTAAGCGATGCCTCCATGGCTGATGGCGTTTTAAATTTTATCCGTGGTAGTGCTTTTTATGGTTCCATTTAGGGGAGTCCTGCCCCTTTCCCTTTTTGTGTCTCTTGTCTTCGAGTCTCTCATTAGTTGCCGATTTTATTGTGTATTCGGATGGTTGACCATGAGAACAAAAAAGGGAAAGAGTCAGTCACCCAATCTCAGGCCCTCTTCTTTTCTTCCGTTTCTTCCGTTTCTTTCTGTCCGGTGTTCGTGTGTCCTCTTCTTGTCTCTAGTGTTCGCTGCCACATTGGTGTTCTTTCAGTGACTGGGGGGTGGGGCGTCTTCTCCCCCTTTGGGGTTTTACCTGCTCCTTAAATTTTCGTCTCGCCTGATTTTGGAATGGGGGACATGACTGTCGCTGTTTAGTCCCCCTTAAACATCCCAACAACCACCACCACAATTATGTGGTCCTTCTAAATTTAAAATGCTCCCCCACCCTGACCCCTACACCCCACAGTCTTTCATGACTTATGAAGAAATGTTAACTGTGCCTCTAGCATTATTTGATTGCACGTTTCCCAATACTTTGTTTAACTTTTAATCTTCATTGGCTAACCAATGCCTTCTAACTCCTCTTCTGTTGTGTCATCAAATTGTACCCCACATAGAGTATTGAGCTGATAGGTGCAAAGTGTATATTAAGGCATCTGAGTTCAACAGTGAAACTAATTTGCACTCTTAATGTTTGTTCCTTTGGTCTAATTTCACCAAAGGTTGCTTTGAATTTTTTGTATGCTCATTAGTCCTACCAATGACTATTTCACTTTTGTTTTCTTCACATTTTTTCTGCAGTCATTTCACTTTGGCTTCTATGATTTCCTTTTTATTTTACACTTAATTGTCTTATAACGATGTATTCCTATCACTTACTGCAGATTTTTGTATTTCCTTACTCAAGAAATCAATTTCAGTATTTGCTCTGTAACACAATGTTTCTTTAGTCACCTTGTGTATACTTACATTTGTCTGTTCAACTTACGTGATTATCCTTTTCAGATAAATCCCTTTCTCTTAAACTGACCTGCCTATTACAGTACTCATTACCACAGTATTTACTGCTTCAGAGAACTTCAGACACACACACACAATTCTTCCAAGTACCCCACTTCCTTCACCACGAATAGTTCTGGACAATTCTCATAAGCTTCAGTCTATTCATCATTATTACTAACACATTATTAAATTGTGATGTGACTCTACATATGCTCCCAGGTACACCTTGCAATCCAATATCAGATTTTGCAAAAGGTCTCAAAATGATGTAATCAAGCTAGAATCTTCACGACTCTACAACTTTTCGAAATGTACCTCCTCTTCTATTAATTTTCGAAAAGTATATTCATAATTAACTTCTAGAACAATTGAATTTGTGTTTTTTACTTTGTCACTCCCATTGCCAAGTTAAGTGATCTACAATTCTGCCTCCTATTACATGGCCTACTACAGTATACCAATCACTCACGATTATTAGATTTCCATCCTCCTTTCATAAATATTTTGTCATATATTTTCACTCTCTCTTTATCAGATTGTGACATTGCTGTTGGACTTCCCCAGTAACAACATTATGCTCATCAGAATTGACAGGAGAAAAAACCACCAGTGGTTCAGGTATATGTCAGCCAGAGGCTGACACTAATGGATGCTCGCAGAGCCTCTCATCTGTGCACTCTACTGGTCAGCTGACAGCTTTTGGAAACAGGACTGGCCGTCTCTAACTCGGTCACGTTTGCCTTGATGTGTGTTACCTCACTGTTACTGTGCACCTCTCCATTGCTAGTGTATCTATTATAACAAGCTGTGTCTAGGCGTAATAAAGTTCATTGTGTCTGTCACCAAATAGTGTTCTTGTGGGGTTAGAAGATACAGTGACTCATTTCATTTTAGCCAAGCAATCTTTGGGATTATCTGACTGCCTCTGTTTCGTGGCTTTGGATTTCTGCCATGAATTATTACAACTTATTCCATGAAATTGGACATCGAAACTATTTGACAACACATTACTTGGAAAGATATTTCCTATGACTACAAGGAATGACAGCATCTGAACAGAAGTTTTGGACAATGGCTTACCACACAGATCAGTCCTCACTTGTGTTGTTTAATTTAAATGAATGTGATATTTCTCCAATACAGCCCATATAATTTGGCTATGCAGATGACTGGTCAACATCTTCTGATCTAGCCATATTCAACCAATGTAAGCAAAACTTAAGTTGCCCATTTTGAGAGTGTTTGCCAGAGACAGATGTATGTTTTCACCTGTCACACAGAGCCCGAGTATCGTAAAATGCACCTAAAATATCTTGGGACAGACACTTCCTTTTAAGGCTGACGAATTAATACGGAAATAGCTCCGCTAGTCAATATAGCTTTTTGCCGATGCACCACTGCCAGTTTACTGTGACCCTCGCACCCTAATACTGACGATGTAGTACAGAAATCGTGTCACTATTCAACAATAAAAGATCCATGCCGACTTCTTCCCGATTGAGTGACACGTTTTTGGTCAACGTATAGAAATTCTCATGGGAGTCAGTCGTTCATCAATCAAGAAAAAAAAAATCCTGTCAGTTCGTAAACGTGAGGGGGCGACGCTTACAGCAATCTAACACTGAAATTTCGTCGCTATTCAATACTAAAGTCCTTGCCGACCTCCCTCCCAGCGAGTAACAAACCCATGGTCAACAAGTGGAACCCGTCCTGGGAGTCTCGTAACTTTTTGCCGATGCATCGCTGTCAGATTACTGTACCCTCGCACCATGGCGTTGACGTTTAACAATTATCAGCGTCGCAATTTCTGTGTTAAAAGGATCCATGCCAACTTCAGCCTATGTGAGCACGCTTCCACGGTCAACGTATAGAACTTCTCTGTAGAGTCAAGTATTTCTTTTCCGATGCAACACTGAGGGTGCGAGGGCTATAGTTAACTGACACATTGACGATTTAACATGGTAATGGAGTGGTTATTCAGTACTAAAGTATCCATACAGTCTTCTCCCCAAGCGAAGAATCGCGCCTATGGTCAACGTATGAAACATCTTCTGGGAGTCAAGTATCGTTTTTACGCTGTTCCATTGCAGGTTTTTTGTATTCCTCGCACCCTCATAATTAACGATTTAACACAGGAGCTTCTTCGGTTTTCAATATTAATGTATCAATGCAGTCTTCTCTCTGTGCGAGTAACGTGCCTAAGGCAAACATGAGGAATTTATTTTGGGAGTTATTTAGCTCTTTTCTGATGCACCACTGCCAGTATACTGTAACCGTCACATCCTAACGGGAACGATTTACTAGAGAAATTGCGTGGCTATTCAGTACTAAAAGATCCATGCCGACTTCTCCCCTAGTAAGTAATTCGCCTATGGCCAGCGCATGAAACAATTCCTGAGACCCATGTAGCTTTTTTCCAATGCTCCACTGCCAGTTGCTGTAACCCTCGCACCCTCTTATTGACGTATTAATACAGAAATTGCGTCGCTATTGAGTACTAAAGGATACATCCCGATATCTCACCGTGCGAGTAACACGCATATAATCAACATGTGTAACTTCTGAGAGTCGTGTAGCTTTATTCCGATGCATCACTGGCAGGTAACTGTACCCTTCGCACCCTCTTCTTGACGATTAAAAACAGAAAGACCGTTGCTATCCAGTACTAAAAGATACATGACGACTTCTCCCCGAGTAACGGGCCCATGTAAAGCGTATGTCACTCCTCCTGGGAGTCACGTAGCTTTTTTCCGATGCGCCACTGCCATTGTACTGTATCCCTTACACATTAACGATTTAACACCGAAATTCCTTTGCTATTAATACTAAGGGTTCCATGAAGAATTTTCCCCAAGCTAGTAACGCGCCTATGGTTCAAATGTCTCTGAGCACTATGCGACTTAACTTCTGAGGTCATTAGTCGCCTTGAACTTAGACCTAACTAACCTAAGGACATAACACACACCCATGCCCGAGGCATGATTCGAACCTGCGACCGTAGCGGTCGCTCGGTTCCAGACTGCAGCGCCTAGAACCGCACGGCCACTCCGACCGGTGCGCGCCTATGCTCATCTGACGTAACTTCTCCTGTTACTCATGTACCTTTTTTCCAATGCACCACTGTCCGTTAATTGTACCCTCCACACCGTCAGATTGACAATTTCACACAGAAATTGATCTTTCGTCATTGCATCTCTATTAAATACTGATTTTTCGCGGATTGAGTAATGCGCCTATGTTCAGCGTATGAAACACCTCCTGGGATTCATCTAGCTTTTTCAAATGAACCACTGCCACTTAACTGTACTCCTCGCACCCTCACATTGACGACTTAACACAGTAAATGTCACCATTCATTACTAAATGATCCGTGCCGACTTCTCTCCAAGTTAATAACGCACCTGTGGTCAGCATATGAAACACTTGCTGATAGTCATGTAGCATTCTTTCAATGCATCGCTTTTAGTTAACTGAAACCCTCGCACCCAAATACTGGAGATATAACAAAGAAATTGACAATGTATGGAATTTCACCCGGGAGTCGTGTACCTTTTTTCCGATGCACCACTCCCAAATTGCTGTAACTCTCGCACCGTCACTTTGACGATTTAACAGAAAAATTGTGTTGCTATACAATACTAAAGGATCCCTAGCGACGACTGCCCGAGCTCATATCGCGTCTATGGATCTTCCCCTGGGTGTCATGTACTTTTTTTCCGATCACCTCTGCCAGTTTACTGTAACCCTTATACCCTCATGTTGACGAATTAACTCACAAATTGTGTTACTACTCAATACTATTTTGTCATTATTCACTACTATGATACATGCCGACTTCTCTGCACCCTCACATATACGATTTAACATAAATATGTCATGATTTATTATCGATGCAATTATCTGTGTTGCATCATCACTGTCAGGTAGTAGGGTTACTGTAAATTCGTTGTAATGTATCGGAAACAAACCACAGGACCCCCAGGAGAGGTGTCTTGGAGAGATGTCAGCACGGAGGGTGCAAGGGTTACGGTAAATGTTTCCGATGCATCACAACACAAACTACTGGACCCCCAGGAGAACATACATGCCAGGACCGTGGCCACGCTAGTCTCTCGGAAAAATTCGGCATGGTGCCTATTGTATTTAACGCGACGCAATTTCTTTGTTGCATCGTTAATGTGAGGTTGCTAGAGTTGCAGTGAATGGGTTGTGGTGCGTCGGACAAAACCTGCTGGACCCCCAGGAGAGGTTACATGCCATGGCCATAGTCTCGTTAATCTCTCCGAGAGAAGTTGTTATCGCGATGTAATTTCTGTATTACTTCATTGGTATGAGGTTGTGATGGATCGGAAACAGATTAATGGACCCCCAGGAGACGCTGTATGCCACGACCGTAGTGTAGTAAATAACTCGCAGAGTATTTGGCGCTGAGGCTATAGTGTTTAATCACGACGCAATTTCTGTGTTGCGTCGTCTTGTACCAAGCGACGCGGGTTTCGAATCCGTGCCAGGCGACATGGACCTCGATTACCACTAGAGGTCTCTCCAGCCTTAGCGCCGTAATCCGTGGCTGCGCGTATGCTCCTGGCCCGCGGATAATGTGAGGGCGCCACGGTGGGGTACGTGGTACCTGTGGCTAATAACGACATACTTTATCAGGTATTTAAATGCCTGCCCCTCGTTCAGCAGGCAATCTGATATTCGAGTTAATCGACATCTCGCCTACAGACAGGGTGTTTACTTGGTTTCTGTGTACGAATAGATGTTGTGGGTTTGTGAGATTTCATTTGCGACCCAGTTGCTATTTGCCTGTTGCTGTTCGTTAGGGCTTCCTCGGTCGTTCGTCATTGTTTGTGTCCGTCCTTCCCCGTTTGTTTTGTTCTTTCGCTGGGCGCTCCCTTTTAGTGCTGCCGCGCTTTCGTTCTCGGTAACCCCGCAACCGTTCCGGTCTCGGTTACAACATTTTAACGACGAGGTAAACAGTGGTAGTTTTTAGCATGGAGGTGGTCTGTCTTCTGGAGCAAGGGCAGCAGCTCTAGTTAGCAACTGCAGCGACTGTTGTAAGATAAGTCGATGCACGGGACGCATTACCACAGCAGCTTCCGAGTCTCGGTGTGTCCGATCCTTTTCCACGTTCGCCGTCGTTCCCTCCATTTAATAACGCTAAAGCAGACTGGGAAACATACATACATCGGCTGAAACATTTCACGGCTTTTGAAGTCACAGATGACTACTTGCAGCGGTCGTTGTTTTTCTATTGGGCCTTCCCAGACACGTTGTTTCTTGTCCGCAAGTTGGCACCGTTGTCGAATCCTTTGGCTCTCTCTTTCCTGGCGATATGCCTTTCACTGACGAAATATTATTCTCAACACTACCATGTGGTCGCCTCTCGGCTGGAGTTCCACCAGTACCATAAACAGCCTGGTCAGTCGTATCGTTCCTGGGTCATGGACTTTCAGGGACTGAGCAGTCGGTGCGATTTTACGTGCACCATTCGGCAGTGTATGATTTCATATTCAGACTCCCTTATCCAGGATGTGGTGATTCAGCTTGCTCCCGATCCTGAGGTCCGCACTGCGGCGCTGAAACTAGATAATCCCTCCATGGAAGAGATTCTCCCCATTGCCCACTCCTTTAAAACTGCTTAGGCGGCTAATGAGCGCTCCACATGTGGCCGGGCCGTACGACGGATTCCTCCCTCACGACGTCGAGAAATTCAATGCGCTGACAGTGAGCACGTTAGTCTCTAGAAGACATGTTGGAATGGAGACTGTAGTATTCAATCGCAACACAATTCCTTTTTTGCATCGTCAATGTGAGGGTACGAGGGTTACAATAAAGGGATTGTTGTGCATCGGATACAAGATACTGGACCCCAGGAGAGGCTGCATTGCGTGACTATAGTGGCTACAGTCTCTCAGAGAGCAGTCAGCATGGACCCAACAGTATTCTATTGCGACGCAATTTCTATGTTGCATCGTCAATGTGAGTGTGCGATGGTTACAGTGAACGGGTTGTGGTGCAACGGAAATACGTTACTGGACTCCGAGGAGATGTTACATGCAGTGACCAGTTGTCACTCGGAAAGAAGTTTGCATTACGATTGAATACTAAAGGCTATATGCTATTTCTGTTTAGCATCGTCGGTGTGAAGGCGCGAGTGCTAGATTAAACAGGTTGTGGTGCATCAGAAAACTCCTATAATCCCAGAATTAGTTCCATGTGGAGACCATAGATACGTTAGTGTCTCTGCCAGAAATTGGCATGGAGCCTGTAGTAGGCAATCGAGATGTAAGTTCTGCGATGCGTCAACAACGTGAAGGTGCGATAGTTCAGTAGCTTGTTTGTGATGCATCACAACCAATTTACTGTGACTACCAGGAGTGGTCCCATGCGATGCTGGTAGACACGTCAGTCTGTCGGAGAGAAGTCGTCATGAAGAACTAGGTTGTCTGAAATCTGTTTCGCCACTGACAATTTCGAGTGGCGACGATGCCACACAGGAATTGCGTGATATTTGATTACTAAAAAGATCAAAACGAAAATTTCTGCCTCCTATTACTCTTGCTAAAGAGATAAACCTTCCTCCATTTTTTATATTCCCATTTACTTCCATATTCAAGAATGCTGCAACGGCCTTACGTCGAGCAATTAAACAGAGAACCGACTCTTTGTTATAAGTAGGTCCAGGATGTTATCTCCGACACGCAGAACAGGGAATCAGTGATTGAATCTATACTGAGTGACTATCCGAAAATTACAGTCGATGCTCGCCGGCCATAGTGACCGAGCCGTTCTAGGCGCTTCAGTCTGGAACCTCGCAACTGCTACGGTCGCAGGTTCGAATCCAGCCTCGAGCATGGATGTGTGATGTCCTTAGATTAGTTAGATTTAAGTAGTTGTAGGTTATAGGGGACTGATGACCTCAGATGTTAAGTCGCATAGGTGTTCAGGACAGGTGGTAGGGACAGAGCATCGAGTTCAAAAATTGTTCAAATGGCTCTGAACACTGAGTGTCCCAGTCTATATCTGGTAAATTGAAATCTCCACCTAAGACAATAACATACTGAGGATATTTATGTGAAATGTATTCCAAATTTTCTCTGTTGTTCAAACACCAATGCTGCTGAGTCGGGAGGTCGGTGAAAAGAGCCAATTATTAACCTAGCTCGTTTGTTGAGTGTAACCTCCACCCATAATAATTCACAGGAACTGTTCACTTCTACTTTACTACAGGATAAACGACTACTAACAGCGACAAACACTCCACCACCGGTTGCATACAATCTATCCTTTCTAAACACCGTCTGTACCTTTGTAAAAGTTTCGGCAGAATTTATCTCTGGCTTCAGCCAGAAAGCACCATAGCTTTGTGTACCTATAACGATTTCAGCTATCAGCGCTTGAAGTTCCGGTACTTTACCAACGCAGCTTCGACAGTTTACAATTACAATACCGATTGCGGTTTGGCCCCCGCATGTCCTGACTTTGCCACGAACCTTTGAGGTTGCTGCCCTTTCTGTACTTGCCCGAGGCCATCTAACCTAAAAAAAAACGCCCAGTTCACGCCACACAACCCCTGCTACCTGTGTAACCGCTTGGTGCGTATAGTGGACTCCTGACCTATGCAGCGGAACCCGAAACCCCACCACCCTATGGCGGTCAATGGTTGAGGTCAATGGTTGAGAAAGTGCCATGTGCCACACTAAAGTGTGTGGGAGCGCCTATGTTAAGTAAACAGAACAGCTTCAATTGTTCTGCCTACAACCCTCTTGGGGTTAGTCCCCTAATAACAGGAGGGGAGAAGGGATTTATTGAAAAAGGGTGCTGTGGGCACTGGATGTGGGCGACCTGTCACGTGGAGGTAGAGATTTCAGATTGTGATTGGAGTGGCCAGAAGGACCCTGACAGCAACGGCTTCCACGTAAGGAGGGTAACCCAGTTACTAACAATGTCCTTGCGGACCAAGGTACACACACCACCAGAAGCCTGCAATGGGCCAATTCAGTTCCGACAGAAAGCATGGAACCCGCAAAGGGTGGGTGAGTAAAAACTGACAAAATGGGTCTGCTGGAGCGCAATACAAGTGTCAGAGTAGAAAGAAAGAAGAGGGCTGCAATTCTGGGAGGTGACGCAAATATCCATTACAATTCCACTGGAGGATTCTCAAGCCAGAGTCCAAAGTGGAAGTGAACGAACCAGAGTCGGTCACGCCACCGAGTCGCTATCCGTCACCAATAAGGATGGGGTAATATCCATATAGGTGGGGTCGGACTCTCTTGGTTCATTGACTGTAGGAGTGGAAGGCTGCACCTCAGGGGGTACCACAGGGGCCTTGCCTTTGTCCCTGCGTTTCTGCTTTTCTCTTGGGAAGGAAGAGAAGGGCAGACTTCAGCAAGGGCAGGCACAGAACTACACTGGCCAATCTTGGCGCCCACCGGCTGAGGATCACGCTGCTCATGTGGAGCAGTAGATCATCTTCCACATGGGTGCCAAGAAGAGGAGTCCCGGGACGGAGCTACAGTACCGGCAGCTGCCAAAGGAAGGGAGCACTTCTCCAATGGGGGAGAGGTAGCAGCACCCAAAGGGGTGGGTATGGGTACTGGGAAGGAAGGAAGGAAGGAAGGAAGGAAGGAAGCTGTCCATTGCAATTTACACACATTGGTGGGGAAGCACAGCCACTGCTCTCATGAATGGAGCACCCACAGTCACTGCAGAGGGGATCAGTGCTGCAGCAGGAAGACGTGTCCAAACCTTAAGCATTTAAAACATCTGTGGTGGAATGTAAGGTTTTACAGGACACCAATACCCCATTACCCTGACCACGTTTGGGAGTAAATCCCTCTCGAAGGCTCACAGAAATTAAGGAAGATACAATTCTAGAATTTAAAAAAATACTAGGAGACAGGCAAATCAGTCTACAGACGATCAGGAGAACAACTACAACACGATTCATCCCATAAGATTAAAAAAAATAGCCGAAGGAATAGAGAAGTATTCACCGGACAGGAACACTCCTTGAACAATTACTGTTGTTAATCGCCTTACTGAATTATTACTGAACAATTGCATTGCAGAACACCAACAAATTCTATAAACCTTTCTAAAAAAAATGGGAGTGGTTCAATGAAGTCTCTCAAATGATGATATAGCCGATGGAACCGGCAGAATATGGAAATAATTCATGTAATCCCAGGTTTTACACAGTGACAGAAGGGAGTGCCATGAGCAACGTACCAAACATTCTCACAGGGACGAAGGGTGGAGAGGCGTGTAGTTGGAGATCATTTCTTTTTTAAGCCTTTCTGTAACAACTCGAGAACAGAAGACTAGCAGAAATGCATACTATTAAAAAATTAAACATTATATATGCTACAAAAATGTTCTATTCTCTTGTTGTTTTTATTTTAACGAAAAGAGCGAGAGAATATTGAAAAATATCGAATGAAACGCAGACCCTATAGCTTAGGTGTTTCACGTAGGCTAATCTGAAGTTAAAGCGTGGTATTGCCACCACGCTATCCCCCACCCACGAATCTTGGTTGTGTGTGGTAACAGACTGATCCGTCGCACAACCCAAGCATTATTATGTTACGTTGGAACGTCACAATTTGATTGATAGCTGGCGAAATCAACGAATGTGAAAGGCAACATTCCCCAGGCTTTGGCTAAGCCATGTCTCCGCAATATCCTTTCTTTCAGGAGTGCTAGTTCTGCAAGATTCGCAGGAGAGCTTCTGTAAAGTTTGGAAGGTAGGAGACGAGGTACTGGCAGAAGTAAAGCTGTGAGGACGGGGCGTGAGTCGTGCTTGGGTAGCTCAGTTGGTAGAGCACTTGCCCGCGAAAGGCAAAGGTCCCGATTTCGAGTCTCGGTCCGACACACTGTTTTAATCTGCCAGGAAGTTTCAAAGGCAATTAGAGTTTGTGGTAACAAATTGACAGGCAGTGAAGCCCAGTGTTATTATCTGCTCCATACTGAAAAATTTAACAGGTTGAAATACGTAACATTTACCGACAATGTGGCAGTTCCCGAGCTTGGTGCCTAGGAAGTACATCGAATTGTTCGTCTCGACTTGCTCTACACCACAGTGGTATGTTGTGAAAGGTACCGCTTACACCATGCGTACCCCGCAATATGGTAGGCGTCCGTGAAAGGGAAGAGTGGTTACGGGTGAGGCATTACAGAATTATCATTGATGCTTGAGAGGCTTAAAATCCGAATTATGTAGTCACTGTTTAACCCATAATATTTCCCATCACGGACGACAATGCTGCAAGTACGTTGTATTAAAGACGTTCTTAAGCTGACTGATCATCCGCTCACGCGTAAGATGAACGTTTTTGATGGGTAGAAAATAAAAAGCTCCTAACGTATCTAAATTACGTAAATATTTCTAGGAGATTATTACTATTATTATCGTAAATACAGAAAGCTATTATTGAATAGTTCCAACATATTTTTCAAATACTAGCATTTATAAGTGACATCATGCTGGTAGTTATTTTAATAAAACGTTTACAAAAACGAAATTCAATTCCTATATTCGATAATTCGAGTTGAGAGGGAGGTAAATGGAAATTCCGTGCGGCTAGGACCACCTGTCAGGTAGACGGTTCGCCTGGTGCAAGTCTTTTGCCACTTGGGCGACTTGGGCGTCGGGGAGGAAGAAATGGTAAGACAGCAACACTCAGTCCCTGAGCAGAGAAAATCTCCGACCCAACCGGGAATAGAACCCGGGCCGTTCGGTATGACATGCCATCGTGCTGACTACTCAGCTACCAGGGGCAGACAAGGTAGCTTATTATTTGGGCGGATAAGAGGGCGATAATTAACAGCAGCATAATATTACGGCTCCTCTCTCATGTCCAAACAAGTTGCGTTATGCAAGCAATGTTCACAGTTGTCGAAACGAGATACGATTTGTACTCGAAGTTTCTGAAAACACTAACGAGCGAAGTGGCACAGTCGTTACATGCTGGACCCTCAGTCAGGAGTACAACGGTTCAAACCCACGTTCTGCCATCCAGTTTTAGGTTTTCCGTGGTTTCCCTAAATGCTCCAGGCAAATTCCGGGACGATTCCTTTGAAAGGACATTGTCAAGGACGGGGAAGGAAATTGGCACAGTCCGAGCTTGTGCTCCGTCTCTAATCATGTCCATGTCGGCGGAAGTTTAAACCTAATCTTCCTTCCTTTCTTCCTTCCTTCCAGAAGATCTATTCCAGCGCTGTTGCATACTTCCGCTAGAAAAAACAGTGAATGAATGACTGTTGCAGTGCCATAGCCCTCCTTCGACCTTCTTACGGCTTTCGCGTTCTTGCCAGTTATAAAGAACAGTTGAAAACATTTTTCACAGTGCAAACGTGGAAATAGATTTAGTCTTTCACGTCCCCACTACCCTGCGCATACTGCCTCCTATGATACTGCTCCCCCCTCCTCCTGCCTCTGCCTCTCCCACTGCCGCGTTTGATCCACCTCTACTTTTCAATGAGTAATACTGCCCTAAAATATACGTGAGTTTAATAAAACATTTACAAAAAGGAAATACGATTTAGCTTTCGCGATTGTTTATCACAAACAATGAAATTTATATCCGTTCACTGTCTTCCCGAAACTGCTGCAAACACTATGCCACGTTTGCTCGGTTTGCAAACTTTCCTCCTCACAGCATTCACCGCAGACCTTTTGAGTTAAATGGTTAAGAATTTGGAAGTCAATGACAGAAAGCAAATCTCTAATCCAAAAATCAACAGTGCAGAAATATGTTAGTTCACCTGCCGTGACTGTTTGCTCCAAGACCAGCAGCAGCACCAGCAGCAGCAGCAACACCACCACCAATACCGCCTCCACCGACAACAACAAAAACACCTCCACTGTCAACAACGAAAACAAAAACGATAAAAACTGCAATGACAACAAAAACTCCGACAACAAAAACTCCGACAACAAAAACTCCGACAACAAAAACTCCGACAACAAAAACTCCGACAACAAAAACTCCGACAACAAAAACTCCGACAACAAAAACTCCGACAACAAAAACTCCGACAACAAAAACTCCGACAACAAAAACTCCGACAACAAAAACTCCGACAACAAAAACTCCGACAACAAAAACTCCGACAACAAAAACTCCGACAACAAAAACTCCGACAACAAAAACTCCGACAACAAAAACTCCGACAACAAAAACTCCGACAACAAAAACTCCGACAACAAAAACTCCGACAACAAAAACTCCGACAACAAAAACTCCGACAACAAAAACTCCGACAACAAAAACTCCGACAACAAAAACTCCGACAACAAAAACTCCGACAACAAAAACTCCGACAACAAAAACTCCGACAACAAAAACTCCGACAACAAAAACTCCGACAACAAAAACTCCGACAACAAAAACTCCGACAACAAAAACTCCGACAACAAAAACTCCGACAACAAAAACTCCGACAACAAAAACTCCGACAACAAAAACTCCGACAACAAAAACTCCGACAACAAAAACTCCGACAACAAAAACTCCGACAACAAAAACTCCGACAACAAAAACTCCGACAACAAAAACTCCGACAACAAAAACTCCGACAACAAAAACTCCGACAACAAAAACTCCGACAACAAAAACTCCGACAACAAAAACTCCGACAACAAAAACTCCGACAACAAAAACTCCGACAACAAAAACTCCGACAACAAAAACTCCGACAACAAAAACTCCGACAACAAAAACTCCGACAACAAAAACTCCGACAACAAAAACTCCGACAACAAAAACTCCGACAACAAACACTACTCAAACAACACCAACTCCTCCAAACAACTCGAGACAACACTTCACAACTTCAGCAACCAGCAAAGCAGGAAGAATGATTTACAGCTCTTCCTTTAGTCTGTCGCAGCCGTGAGCCTGATCACGTGACTCACCAGCAGCGCCTCTTGTGGCGCCTCAACCACCTACCGTCCGACAAATTGGCTGCGTGTCGGTGTTTTGACCGACCGACAAACTTTCACTGTCGGGCGCGTCGCAGCACTCGATAGCCGATCCAACATATTGCGTCGAGTGTAGCGCGATCGTGCCAGCCACCCGACTAAAATTCATGTTTTGTCACAGCACACGGAATTAAATGCTATTCTAGTGTACATGTGGACGTCCGAGGAGGATGAAACTTTAAGGACAGAGTTTTTAAAGAAATTTAAAGACTGCTGATGTATTCGCGGCGAAATGAAGCACCTGTTTCAGTTTTTACCGAATACATAATGGTTTCTCTATGTGCAACACGAGGTTAAGTCTGTCGCCCTCCTTTATTTCTGTTTTTAGGTTATATTTCCGATATTTATCGGAAAAGAAATCTAAAAACCGAAGAATCGACATTCCATGGACGTTAATTCATAAAATTTACTTGCTTCGTTTTTGTATGTACTGAAAAATTCCAGCCTATATCCGTGCCATCTGCTACGTATTTTTTTTTTTTTTCAATTCTAACAGTCGCTAAATGCTTCATTTCTTACGCATCTGTTGTATTTATTAGATGACGTGCGCCGACACCATGTGTAGTCTCTCTTCTTCGAATATGAGTCTCTTATTTATGGAGGTAGCACAAGAAGATGACCTGTAAATTTCAATTAATAATGTTTTCACGAACGTCTTTTGTTGTATTTATTTTGCTTTACCACTATGCAGTTTCTCATTCAACTATAAAGCACGTTGCAAATATCAGGAACAATTTTAGTTTTTAATTGTGGCGGCAGAAGAGCACTGAATCTTAGGCCTGCTGCCATTGGCGAGAAATTGTAATATACGTAGCTAACACTCTCTCCTCGGAGTTTACAACGTCTGTCAGGACTGCAGTATTTTCCCTTAAGAATGGTTTTATGATGTTCAGCAGTTCCGAAATGCACGATTCACCCGTTCTGCGATTGCCACTTCTTTGCCCACCGCTATCTCTCGGCCATTTTTCCGTGTTGCCTGTAAAACAGGCAAAGCAAACCCCGTTTTTGCTTCTGTGAAAAACTAAGCGGGTTCCCGTAGGGCAAACACAACGAAGTAAACATAAACAAATTACGACAGCAGGTCCGCACTATAATCGCAGAGTTTAGTCTGTCGGGACGTGTGTAGGGAGCAACGGAATTGGTCATCTGTCAGGCGATAAATAAGTGCGTGTGGAGGGGTGTTACATACGCCTTATTTTACGCAAATAAAGTTTGTTTATGCTTAAACCAATGACAAATGCGACTTCCCGGCTTTCCGACGCTGAGCTGCCTCTTTCCTTTAACTAGTCTCTGATGCCAGCCAACACAGCCGGATAAATGTTTTCCTTCTGGCACAAATTTTAATTACTTCCTGATGAACAGCGGAGAATCGTTCACAAACTGTCGCGCAAAGGTTTTTACTGACTGCACGTCCCGTGGGCAAATGGTGGTACCCATGTTGTTGTTGTTGTTGTTGTTGTTGTTGTTGTTGTGGTCTTCAGTCCTGAGACTGGTTTGATACAGATCTCCATGGTATTCTATCCTGTGCAAACTTCATCATCCAGTACTTACTGCAACCTACATCCTTCTGAATCTGTTTAGTGTATTCATCTCTTGGTCACCCTCTACGATTTTTATCCTCCACACTGCCCTCCAATGCTAAATTAGGGATCCCTTAATGCCTCAGAACATGTCCTACCAACCGGTCCCTTCTTCTTGTCAAGTTGTGCCACAAACTCCTCTTCTCCCCAATTCTATTCAATACCTCCTCATTAGTTACGTGATCTACCTGTCTAATTTTCAGCATTCTTCTGTAGCACCACATTTCGAAAGCTTCTATTCTCTTCCCGTTTCACTTCCATGTTTCACTTCTATACATGGCTACAATCGATACAAATACTTTCAGAAACGACTTCCTGACACTTAAATCTACACTTGATGATAACAAATTTCTCTTATTCAGAAACGCTTTCCTTGCCATTGCCAGTCTACATTTTATATCCTCTCTACTTCGACCATCATCAGTTATTTTACTTCCTAAATAGCAAAACGCCTTTACTACTTTAAGTGTCTCATTTCCTAATCTAATTCCTGCAGCAACTCCCGACGTAATTCGACTACATTCCATTATCCTCGTTTTGCTTTTGTTGTTCATCTTATATCCTTCTTTCAAGACACTGTCCATTCCGTTCAACTGCTCTTCCAGGCCCTTTGGCAGATTTACAATGTCATTGGCGAACCTCAGACAGCAAAGTTTTTACTTCTTCTCCATGAATTTTAATACCTGCTCCGAATTTTTCTTTTATTTCCTTTACTGCTTGCTCAATATACAGATTCAATAACATTGGGGAGAGGCTACAACCCTGTCTCACTCCTTTCCCAATTACTGCTTTTCTTTCATGCCCCTCGACCCTGACTGCCATCTGGTTTCTGTACAGATTGTAAATAGCCTTTCGCTCCCTGTACTTTACCCCTGCCACCTTCAGAATTTGAAAGAGAGTATTCCAGTCAGCATTGTCAAAATCTTTCTCAAAGTCTACAAACGCTACAAATATAGGTTTCCCTTTTCTTAATCTTTCTGATAAGGTAAGTCGTAAGGTCAGAATTGCCTCACGTGTTCCAACATTACTATGGAATCCAAACTGATTCTCCCCGAGTTCCGCATCTACCAGTTTTTCCATTCGTCTGTAAAGAATTAGTGTTAGTATTTTGCAGCTGTGACTTATTAAGCTGATTGTTCGGTAATTTTCACATCTGTCAGCACCTGCTTTCTTTGGGATTGGAATTATTATATTCTTCTTGAAGTCTGAGGGTATTTCGCCTGTCTCATACATCTTGCTTACCAGCTGGTAGAGTTTTGTCATGACTCTCTCTCCCAAGGCCATCAGTAGTTCTAATGGAATGTTGTCTACTCCGGTCGCCTTGTTTCGACTCAGGTCTTTCAGTGCTCTGTCAAACTCTTCACGCAGTATCTTATCTCCCATTTCGTCTTCATCTACCTCCTCTTCCATTTCCATAATATTGTCCTCAAGTACATCGCCTTTTTAGAAACCCTCTATGTACTCATCCCACCTTTGTGCTTTCCCTTCTTTGCTTGGAACTGCGTTTCCATCTGAGCTCTTGATATTCATACTAGTGGTTCTCTTCTCTCCAAAGGTCTCTTTAATTTTACTGTAAGCAGTATCTATCTTACCCCTAGTGAGATAAGCTTCTATATCCTTACATTTGTCCTCCAGCCATCCCTGCTTAGCCATTTTGCACTTCCTGTCGATCTCATTTTTGAGACGTTTGTATTCCTTTTGGCCTGCTTCATTTATGGCATTTTTATATTTTCTCCTTTCATCAATTAAATTCAATATTCCTTCTGCTACCCAAGGATTTCTAGCAGCCCTCGTCTTTTTACCTACTTTATCTTCTGCTGCCTTCACTACTTCATCCCTCAGAGCTACCCATTCTTCTTCTACTGTGTTTCTTTCCCCCGTTCCTGTCAATTGTTCCCTTATGCTCTCCTTGAAACTCTGTACAACCTCCGGTTCTTTCAGCTTGTCCAGATCCCATGTCCTTAAATTCCCACCTTTTTGCTTCGGCAGATTAACACGCAGAGATTCAAAAAGCTATTAGACACAGTTCCTGCGTTTTCGTCAGGGTCTACTGTAGAGTTGCGCTGCACGTGCCGATAGTCCGTGGAAAACTAAACTATGCGGGACAACGGTCTTCAGTATGGACAGGAAATGCGATTGTTGTGTGCGGATGCGAGCCGAGTTGGCGACGCTTCGCTCTCAGCTTCAGGCTGTGACGGCTTCGGTTACACAGCTTGAGGGTGCAGTGGACGGGCACCACTGTTGTGGACTGGCCGTCGGGATTCAATTGACGTCCAGCGCGTCCGAATCCTGCTATCGGTCCTCACCGCTGGACTGCCCAGTTACAGCTCGCACTGATGCTGGCTCCTCACCTGTGATCGAGTGGGACGTCGCCCCACGGTGTAGCAGGTGGCGAAAGAGTTCCCAGGCGGCCGACCGTAAGGTCTCCCCGGTTTGTCTGACAAACAGGTTCCAGGCGCTGTCTGTGGCTGACGCTGTCGCAGAGCCGGACGCTGTCGCCTCTCCTGTTTCAACCTACAAATGCAGGCAATCACAGAGGGTGGGATTATTGGGATTATTGATAGTTGGGAGCGCCAACGCTAGGCTCCTTATGGGTTCCCTTATGGACATGGCTGCCAAGAACGGAAAGAAAACCAATGTGCACTCAGTGTGCATACTGGTTGGAGTCATTCCAGATGTGGAACAGGTCCTCCTGGATGCCATGAAGAGCACAGGGTGCAGCGAAATGCAGGTGGTGGCTCACGTCGGTGTCAATGATGTGTGTCACTTTGGATCAGGAGATCATATAGTACTCGCATTTTGCAGAGCAAGAATATAGATTATCACGTCATATTTCCCCGAATTCAAAGTTCACCGCCAGGCCATTTGGAGCGCTAGTGTCGGTCTCTGCGACCGTACCTTAACATAGTCGCTACTCTTGTGATATTTTGGTATTCTGTGTGTATCGTACTGAATGGAGGGTGGTGATCCGCCAGAGTCGTATCAGCGTGGAATGCCTCGCGGCACCCCTGTCTGTCACACGAGCTTAGTTCGACTCAATGTGCAGCCACTTGTCACTGTCAGATGTAGCTTCACTGTCAATTTTTTGTTCATTCAGGCTTCGAAAATTAATAAAGTACTGTAACTAGAAGAGAAACCAGACATTGAGCAGGTATTTATTTCTTCTAGTCTTCCGTTAGTCCATCTCTTCCTCCTGCTTCTCTCTGTCCTCCTCCTCCTTCCCCTCCCCTTTCTCTAGCCATCCTCCCTCTCTCTTTATCCATTCTTCTCTCCCGTCCCTCCTTTATCCACCGCCTCCACACCTCCCCTGTCTCTTGCCATCTCGTCCTCTCCCCTCTGTCCATTTCCTCTCTTCTGCTGTCCATGTCCTCCCCCTCATACACCTCCCCCTCATACACCTCCCCCTCATACACCTCCCCCTCATACACCTCCCCCTCATACACCTCCCCCTCATACACCTCCCCCTCATACACCTCCCCCTCATACACCTCCCCCTCATACACCTCCCCCTCATACACCTCCCCCTCATACACCTCCCCCTCATACACCTCCCCCTCATACACCTCCCCCTCGCAGGTTTTTAGCTCTTCATTCTAGACAGCAACTAATGTGTGCCAAATATGACTGAAGTCGTTCCAAGGTTTAGGATGAGCATTTTACCGCTAGTTTGTCCGAAATTTGCTCATATACGTACACGTCACCTAATTTCAATCATATGTATACACATATTTCACCTGTATGCCTAGCGAATTTTCACCCTGCTATTGTGTTTTCATATAGCTAAATGTTTATGACGTCGTATGTCCTGAAATATGTGTTGTACAATGAGATAATTTTCCACGTAGATCCAGCAGTATACGTGGCCACTATCTGTTCACAACGCATTTCGCAGAGTTGGCAGTAAAGAAGTAATAAATTAAAACGTCACACATCATCTGACAGTTTCTCGCGCATCTCACTGTTTATGACGTCATATATAATTTTATAACAAATAGTTCAAAAGATATTTTTGTAGGTACGTTGAGCGGCATATATGGATTATGTTTGCGACTAGAGTTGGTTTCAAATAAGTGATAAATTAAAACGTCATGCATAATCTGAACGTTTTTCACTCATGGCTCAGGAGACATGTCAAATACTGAGATGAGTTGTAGAATTATATATTGTAGGTACATTCAGCGACAAATGTGGATATTGTCTCCAAAAAATGTTGCGAATAGAATAAGTAGCAACTGCGTAATAATTTAAACGTCTTGCATGATATGGTAGTTTTCCACGCAGTCAGTGTTTATGAAGTCTTGGCGCCTAAACTAAATGTCGTTCCACGATGTAATTTTATGCTACATTCGGAGGTATAGGCGAATACTGTCTGCATAAAAAAATTGTCACGAATACGTTAGCAACAAATACGCAATTAATTAAAACGTCACTTGCCACGTGAACAGCAACACTGTAGTAAGCGACATGTTTTTGTTTTCATCATTTTTTGGTGTTATGAGAGAGAAAAAGTTTCGTAAAGATTTGAAATTATGTGTCAAGTTTATTGCAAGTCTGTAAGTGGTCTGAGCTACAAATGCTGGATGACTGAAGAGTGGGTGTTCTCGCTCGTGGGCTGCGCTGGTTTTGCACCCCCACCCCCACCCCTTGTGGTCCTTACCACCACAGTGATCCTTTCCACACAGTAAATGATACGTGCACCAAGTTTGGTTGAAATTCGTCCTGTGGTTTAAGCAGACATGTGGAACGAACCTACATACATACACATATACATACAAACATGTATATAATTTGTGTGAAGTACACAGTGAGAAGATTGTTATTTACTGTCCTTCCAGTGCAGTTTTAACACTCGCAATAGCAAGCCATTTTCAGTAACGTGTATTACCAAAGAGAGGGGGGCGGGGGCCTACTTTGTACCCACTGTAAAGAATTAATGTAACGTATTTATTTTTTTAATTGCGTTAATAGCATACTTTTGAAAGATCTATTGAACATAATCAGGATCCAGTACCTGAAAATGTCTTATAAAATGCATGTTTGAAAACAGTTTTAACTTTTCACTTACTTCATTTTTAATTATTTTTAAAGTTTAGTAAATCTAATTATCTTGAGAAAAATTAGTAGTAAAAGTCTTTATAATACTATTGAAGTGCACTTTACTATAATTAAAATAGTTACAAATACCTGACGTAATATAGAATTATCTTATGTACATAACATAGTGTCGTGAGAGTAATTATTCACGACTTTCTTGGGCTTGGAACATACAACAGTTTTTTGCTGTTTTGCACATATGTATCTCTTACAATTGTTGCAGACTATTATTGTTTTGTTCACTTTGTTGTAGTTTTCTGCTTTTGAAAGGCTTTCACTAACACACAAAACACATCTACGTTTACCTCCATGAGCTTCCTTTGCGCCGTAGTCCTGCTGGATTTTCCTCTGAGAATACCCTCCATTCTTGAAACGACAGGCTTTGGCAGTCCAGAAATATTTGTAGCCCTTTATTCAGTGTATGGTTTCGTGAGATGTAGTCAAAGTTCTTGAAGAATAAGTCGTCACTTACTAGGTTCTTCTTATGCCAGTCCGGCAAGTTCAACAAAACTAGTGTAGTCCTATTCACCACTGCTATGTACACAAGAGTACAAAAAACAGATAGCGCCCACCTTCTTGTAGCCATCTTAGTTGAATATTTCTCCACCATTTGATCTATCGTGTCAACGCAACCTTTAGTCTCATTATAGTATAAATTTATGATGAGATGATAGAAATAGCAGATTTCTTTTGGGTTTTGCACGGGGTATGCAATTGTGATTGGAATATTTCCAACACTAATATGTAATTCTCGTCTTGAGGTGTCTCTCAGTTCTTGAGGTATGTGTTTCCAATTAGCTTGTAATGTTCCCACGAGAGTCAGCTTGTGATTCCTCCATAGATCTTCGGCCAAATCAATTGAAGTGTAATATCTATATGTGGTGACCTTTCTCACTGAATTATGTATAGGAACTTTCAGGCGTTTGACCACAGCTGCAGCGGAATTTGAGTGCTGTGTACCATTATTTCTTTTCCCAGCATAAGGCTCGGTGCAGAAAACACATCTGGTTTTAGCGTCTGTGAGCGTGCGTGTAAGTACACCGTATTTACCATGCGTTTCCTTCACGAAGACCTTGACGGGACACCTGCCACGGAACAATGGCAACTTTTCATCAATAACAGTGTGCATCCCAACAGAATAATATTTTGGATAAAATTCATTCTTTTTATCAAAAACTTCTTGTATTGCAGCAAACTTACCACTTTTATTGCGATCGCTTCGTGACTCTGTAATCAAATCTTATTACCTTAGTAAGCTGCTCGAATCTGGTACGACTTGTAGCAGTGTAAACAAACGTTCCTTAAGTATAGAACCATAAATCTGTAAATGATGACTTACTGTCGTTTTCCTTCCCCATAATAATAAATAGACAGACAGACAGACAGACAGACCTGCGTTCATGGCGTATATAGGACTGTCTTGGGTATTTTCTGCCTCAATGCCTCTTGATTGGTGTGCTTTATTATGATGTTGACAATTTCTGGAGACAAAAACTCTTCAAATATTTCTGTTATTGTTCCTAGTTTACCTTCGTCTCTTATGCCTTCTCTTTCTGTCACTGTGTTTTCTGCTACTCGTCTTCTAATTTGAGGAGGTTTGGAGGTATAAATTTTTCCAGTGCTTGTAATATCCTTGTGACTAACCTCGCAAACTGCGACATCAGTTTCAGGTACCCAGAATTCATCATCAGCTTCTGTAAGTGCTCTATCACTGCCCACATCCTCGCGCACAACACAATCCTCTTCAGGTTCACTCACTACAGCTTCAGTTTCATCAGATTCAATTTGAGAAGCCGTAGATTCGTCCAAAATCTGTGATATTTCTCCATCAGTAAGTGACTGTCGACACGTTTTGAAGCACAGTTTTATTAAGACTGAACTAAGTGCCACTGAACAGGAAACAATAAAGAAACAAAGGGAAATGAATCATTGTTGAGACCTTTGTTGCTATCAGTCCAGAGAAATATAATTTCCATGTGTTCTAAGGTCATATAATGCTGTTATTTGTGGAGTAAGACAAACATTGTGGGAAGTCTCATCTACTACCAAGGGGGGTAAGACTTTACGACCTCCCCCCTTCAACTTAAAATTTCTGATTAAGCTTAAACGAAAAATGTAAAACAATCATAAAATCTGTAAGAAAATTTCATCAAAGACAATAAACATTTTTTACAAAACTTAAGAAAATAAAGTACACGAGTAGAATTCAATATTTTCAAAAGGTGGGTACAAAGTACCCCCCCCTAATTTCCCCCCCCCCCTCTCACTCCCTCCCCCTCCCCCCCCCCCCCCCCCCTTGTATTGCGAGGGTTACTGGTCAAGACTATAAGTGATTAGGATTTCCATTACTATATTTCACCGATATACTACTAACTCGCAAAAAAGAAACGATATTGCTCGCATTACTAACGATTTTTTTAACCAACATTTTCTGAGTGTGTCTTTTTTGACCTGCGATAGCGCCACTACGCCATCACAAAAACTGCATGAAAACTGATAAAGTGGACCAACAATTTCTTGCAAACGTGTTCTTACGGTGTATAGAGAAATTTCAAGTAGCGCTTCTGACTCGAAAGAAACGACAATGATGTCCCGATACCGGATACGCTCCGTTGCTGTAACCTGCTCTGAGGCAGACGAGACGACCTTGCTGAATTGAACTGCGGTAGGTATGAAGGAAGTGGCAGAGGGCAAGGTCAGTGGTCGCACGTGTACTTCCTTGCGTACGTATAGAACGACACAGTTCTCAAAAAAGGTTGAAAAATCGCCTTTGCTTAATATATTCGCAAATTTTGTAACCTTCACAGAACTCTTATGGATACCTTCGAAATATATTCCTCCGCAAGTGAGTGTGCAGCGAAAAGATTGGCCCGTGTCACGCACACGGCGCCTTCAACCATACCGCTAGAAAATAGACTGAATACGCATGCCTGTACCAGTTTCTTCGGTGCTTCAGAGAGGTATGTAAACAGGGAGAATACGGCGCTTCGGTCGGCAACGCCTACGTAAGACAAGTGTTTCGCGCAGTCGTTAGATCTGTCAAGGCTGCTACAATAGGTCAGGATTGTGAGTTTGAACGGGATGTTACTGTCGGCGCCCGAGCGATGGGACACAGCATCTCCGAGGTAGCGAAGAATTGGGGATTTTCCCGTACGAGGATCTCAAGAGGGTACCGTGAATATCAGAGATCCGGCAAAACATATAATTTCCGAAATCACTGTGGCCGGAAAAATATTCGGCAAGAACGGGACCAACGACGACCGAAGAGAATCGTTCAATGTGACAGAAGTGCAGTCCTTCCGAAAATTGCTGCAAATTTCAATGCAGTTGGAGTGATATGGGACCCCTGATACGTCTAGATACTACTCTGACGCGTTCCTAAGCATCCTGTCCGATCACCTGCAACCGTTCACTTTCATTGTGCTTTCCGACGGACGTGGGCAATTTCAGCAGGACAGTGCGACACCCTACACGGCCAACGTAAGTGTTTAAACTCAGAAACGTGTTCCTGGAGCCACTCTGTGGCAATTCTGGACACCAAGGTGCGCAGACACGAAAATTGAGCATATCTGGGATGCCTTGCAACGTGCTGTTCAGAAGAGATCTCCACCCCCTCGTATTCTTATGGATTTATGGACAGCCCTGCAGGATTCACAGCGTCAGTTCTCTCCGGCATTACTCCAGACGTTAGTCGAGTCCGTGCCACGTCGTGTTGCGGCACTTGTGTGTTCGTGGGGGACCTACACGATATTAGGCAGGTGTACCAGTTTCTTTGGCTCTTCAGTGTATATTACCATCGGATTGGCAGTTCTTACATAACATTTGCGTGTGGTACGTGACTCACATTGTCCCTTACATACTCACTTCAACGAGAGACACAACGGGCGTTAGTGACTACTTAAATCTGCAACAGTAGTTTTAATAACCAACTTACAACAGAAATAGAAATAATTTTTCTGCAATTTTCTAAAAATTTCTCCCAGTAAAATAGATCAATGCTATTTTGATTATTTTTTAAGAAGAGTTGTTATTGCTTTTTTTCCTGTGAAGACGAGCCTTTTTCTTGTTGTCTTCCAGAGTAATTTGTTATAACTTCCTTTCTTCGCGTGACGATGTTTAACAATTTTGGGAAGAGGAGTGTTACTTCACAGTTCATTCCATTCTTTTGCATGAAGAAGTTGCTTTTCACGAAGCAGCCCACCTTGTACAGAGAAACAGAGACCGGGTTACAGTTTTGAGAGGGTTGCTTAAGCATTCTGGAAGACGAATCAGGTCGAATCCTGTGAGGAAAATACCGTTACGAGCTACAAGCCTCCATCAACTTAGGAATTTTTTTATGGTGAGCGTAAGACGGAGCTAAATGGGAAAAATAAAAAGGAGCGTAGCTGTGGTTCGAATCTTGCTAGTAGCAATGTCTATTTTTAGTATTTGTTTCACATTTATTAACAAATGGAAATGTTATTAACTGACATTCTCTCATAGTCTTTAATGATAATAAAATCTCTCCATTTCGAATTACTGGCCACGTAAAAATTTGATATAGAGGTGAAATGCGTTTATTAAATAAGAAAGTTGAACATCAACAACGCAGTTCAATCTCTAGAAATAAAAATAGGGTTTATCTTGTATCTGACGTTTCGCATTTTTGTACCCAATAAATTTAAAAAAGTAAGTTATTTTTATTAAAAAATGCAATTCGATACTTGATAAGAAACGTTTCCATATCATCATAAATTCGGTATTTAAATAGAAGTAAAAGTGGTTGCTAATAGCGAAATTCGAACTAACGATTTTACGCTTACAGGCCTCTACGAAATGGCTCTGAGCACTGTGGGACTTAACATCTGAGGTCATCAGTCCCTTAGAACTTAGGTTAGTTAGGTTTAAGTAGTTCTAAGGACATTACACACATACATGGCCAAGGCCTTTACACTAGGCATTTCAGTGCCAGTGAATACGTTAATGGTAATAAATTTTTTATACGGTACTTAATAATGATAATTCTTATGATATTCAAGAGCGATATATTCGAGCTGTTTCTTGTTTGTGTCGTATTTCGTTAGAAAGTTGCTATCCCAACACAAACCTTAATATCCCGTTACGCCAGTGCTATGCAGCCTTCCTTACTTCTTTTCGTACCTCCTGTAAACCTCCAGAGGCAGAGTCTGAGAACCATGGCGCCCTGACTGCTTCCCACTCTTCAGCTCTAAGGCGTGCAGGGCTGCAGTGCTGCCTGTGACTTCCAATGTGCACTCACATTAATGTGACCATCTGTCGGATGACTTTGCGGCTAAGAGTGCTGGGAGACGCGTGGGAAGAGTGTCGCTGAGGTTCTGGAAGGTACCGGCAGGGATGTGGAGCCGTGCCAAGTCTACAGCCGTGGCCAGCCTGGCTACTTGTCTCAGCTGAGCAAGCATGGAACGAGCAGCCCCATCCAGCCACTCTTTGAAACCACTCGTACACTGTGAGCTGTGTGACTCGTTGCATTGTCCTGCTGGTAGATGCCATCGCGCCTAGGAAAAACAAACTGCATGTAGAGGTTGACATCGACGCATATTTGTGTTGATCCACTGTGGCTTCCAGAATGACAAGATCATTCTAGGAATTTTGTGTCGTCTTGTTGTCACTGTACGCTTGTACCGTGGGAAGCAAGGATAGCATGTTGTTTGGTGGCCAGTATCTTCTTCTATAACAAAAAGTGCATGCATGTATTAACAGGGTTCTTTACTTATAAAAACAAGAAGTTACTTAAGATAGCCGACTTTTACTTCACACAAGACCTGGACTATGCACACTATTCTGATGGCTAGGTACTGACTGTGAGCTAGAGGCTGAGCTAACTGCGATTTCGACTCCCATTGGGCTGTGACTGATGACTCAGTACGTTGACTCACTGGACGCCTGCTGACTACCCCCCCTCCCCTCCACCCCAAATCTGCGGCTGCGATCTAAATACTGGTGGTCGAGAGGGCGCTGGCGGCGCATTGTTTGCGAGTGCGTCTTTGGCCTCTCTCCCGATAGGCTCACTTGCTCCAGTGCCTACAATCAATCTTCTCACAACCTCTGTGTCACCTGCTGTGCTGTGCTGGCGAGAGCTTCTGCCAGCACATTACCTCCCTCCCCCTCCCCCCCCCCCCCCGCCGAAATGGCGCACCGTTGCCGTGTAGTAGTGAGGCAGTGAACGACAATGGGGAGGGAGGCAGGATGCTGGACGTAGAGATGAGCCAGGAGCCGTAGCTGTGGAGAAAGGCCTGGATGTGTGGCCTGGCAGCAGTTTTCTGGAATACGTTGCTGTTGCCTCACAAGCCAGAAGGCAGGGTACAGCCAGGAGCACGCCAAAGGGCGTGTCCTGGGGCGACGAGGGTGACGGCGATGCTGTTGCCGTGTCCTAGTTCCATTGGGTCGGCGAGCGGGTACGGTCAGGTCGAGGGCGTATCATCCATCCGTTCCTTGATGGCACCAGCGGGCATCTGCGAAGGCCGTGCGCCCCTGTGAGGCAGTGAACATCGGGAAAGAAAAGCAGCAGAATCGCGGAGGAATGACACGCACGAATTTGGTTCTGATGGCGGCGGTGCAAACCATTGGGAGCTGCAATCAAATATGTAAAGAGCCAATGCGTTCCTGAACCACGCCTCTTGCACCAGCGCTCACTGTTGCCATAAACTGTAAAAAAAAAAAAAAAATTACGCGGCACGAAGCGGTACCTGCGGCCCATTCGCGGCACCGGGTGCTGTGGTGGGTGTAGCAAGTGAAGTACCGACCGATGACTGCGGCCGTGCAGAAGTTCCGGCTGTGATGGTCCGTCTCGTGGGTGTGAGCGATAGGAGGCGGAAAAGAGTTGCAGCGCCTGTTCCCAATTACAATCTTAATAATTTTACCATATTATAATAAAACACCATTCCAAAGTTTTTAATTTAAACTAATACAGAATAAAATCTGATTAATATAGTAAATGTGTAGGTGGTAAGAAGCTTGGCCACTGTTGTTTGGAAGTCCGTATGAAGCGATCTGCTTGTCCGCTGGTCTGCGAGTGAAACGGAGCACTTGTTAGATGACTAATGCCGTTTCGTTCACAAAACTGTTCAGGGTGTGCCATGAAAACGTTCCCAATACCACAACGCTCCCGCCTCTGGCCTGGACTCTTCTAAAGGAAAACACCCTGCAACAGTCGTCAGATGTTTCTAGCCATACACGCCAGCAGCGGTCAGTCTAGTGGACCATAAAAACGGGAACCACGTGATGCCATCTGTCGTCGACAGAGGCTGGAATTCGCAGCCCAGTACCGTAATTGGACGTCCAGCCAGTGGCAACAAACAGCGGTCAGCATGCCGTCCTGAAGCGGGCGGCTGCTGTAGAGGTTCAGACACAGCAACGTCTGGTGAACGGCCGCTGAGGAGACGCAGTCGGCAGCCCCTCGGCTTAGGAGCGAATGATGGCTGTGGAGACGTGTACGGCCGAATAGACGAGCAGCTGTTGAGCAGCTGGCCGCCCATCTGTCATCTGTGCGGCGTGCTGCACTACACTTCCACTGGCGCCAGGTTTGGTTAGCGCCGTCTTACCGTGCACTTTATGCTTCAGCCACGATGACAGCGAACAATTTTTAAACTTAGCCGTTTCCATCCCTGGCTCGAAAAGCAATTGTCGTGCCCTTTTGGTCGCCAATTCAGTTTCTCCTTTTCCTATCAACGACTGCACCGTTTTCCGCGTCCCCTGACACGCTATGCGTACACCCTCCACTGCTAGAGCTGCACCTGCCGTCTGTGAGTGGTTACTGCATGTGTGACGCTATTTCAGTGATTGATAAATGGGCTCATACTGTCAAGTTCTTTACACAATCATGTCAAATTACAGTTTGACGTTGCGCTCCTTCTCTCCTAACTGCCATGCACTGATTCGGTTGAGGAAGATGCCATAAGGTCAGTTTATCATGCCATACGCTACCCAGGAGCCACTGCGCTGAAACAGTTTATTTGGCGTCTTCAGTCCCCAATACTCGGTCTATGTGCAATCTTGAGATGCAGATCTCCAATCTAAATGTACATGTGCACCACTGCAAACATTCTGTTTTCAGTTGGTCATCCTGCTAAGATGCAGATGTGCTAATGCCGTCTACATTATTTAATGGGACCCACATAGCAAGTCTTTCTGTTCAGTACGGGACGTTGGCCAGCAGAGATGTCTATTGAGGCAATGGAGGACTGCAGGATAGGTGTGTCGAATCTGCAAATATCTTACATTAGGTGTCAGGTTAATCAATTCTCACTGGTTCTCGGGGAATAGGGAGGGGGGGGGGGGGTTTACCAAGCATTCCCAAGATGGTAAAGTCCCCAGAGTAGTCATTGAGGCAACTTTGTCATGTGACAAAGGTGACGGCAACCGACTCACTTACTCTCCCCTTGTAACCAATGAGGATCAAGCACCACCTCCTCCCCTCTTTTATAACTGGGACACTTGAGTGCGAGGGGCTACTCCAGAGCTATAAAGCACGGGGGGAGTGGGGGGGGGCGCATCAGCCAATGGCTGTTTGTAACGAATTACGTTAAGTCATGTCACTTGAGTTTAATTATATAATACTGGTATTAACAAATATGAGGCGCCAGCGGATGCCGCATCCAGGAAGTACTCTCATTATTTCATATTTTTTTGTAGTTTTCACCCATTTTCATTTCAAGTATTTCCAGGGGATCATCCTTTTGATATTCTTTACAGAATGTAAAATCTTACAATCAACATGATTTGAGCGATTGGTTTTCTGTTATCAGATAATCAGCTAAGGTTTAACCTTTCTTTCTTAATCTGTAGTTTCTCTTATGTTCAGATAACCTAAGTGCCACAGATCTACCTGACTCACAAGCAGTACTGTGGAGAAGTATAAGTTAGTCACACTCTGCTTATGTCACCGAGAAATACTTGCATAGAGTGTTGTGTAAAGTGATACTTTCCTATGTAAACAATCTACATCTCATCATCTTTGGATCTTATGCATTTCTAACATCCTCGAACTCAGTTTAATCGCCTTGATGAGCTCCGGTCTTATTGCCAAAGGAAATTCAAAGGGCAATCACCACGCAGCATTGCAAGAGAAGATCCCAATGAATTCTCGGTTCCACAAAACCAATTACAGCAAAATAAGCATCTCCGGTTTAAAGACTGAGACTAGCCGACAGGCATTTTCCAAGCCCTTTATAGCTCCTAGGTCTCCGTGAGACACCCTATTGTAGTGCAGAAATGAAGCAGTTGCTGAAGTGAAGCACATCCTGTTCATTTTTCCATAACTCATCCGTCAGTAGTTCTCTTTGATGTTGTTCTCCCCGTGTCCAGTGAAACTCTGTAGGTAATGTCTAGTACTCATGATCGCAACAAACAGTGATCGTAGATGGCACCTAAAGTCATCAGAAGATCGAAATCATTTGCAAAACGATTTAGTAAAGATATCTGTATGGTTCGAAAGTTGGCAGTTGGCAATTAGCCCAAAGTTATGAAAAGTGTGGGGTTATCCGCAAGGGTGCTACTAGGAATCCGTTAAACATCGTAACTGTAATTCTTAAGTAGTTCGGCTACACGATAAATCAAATCTAAAAACCGTAATTTTAAATTAATACCTAAGTGGAAAGAAGAGAGAGAAAATGATGCGGGGAAGACAAACCAAAGACTGAGTTTATTTGGCGGAACAGTTGGACAAGCACAGTGTAGCTAGACTCTTCAGTAGATCTGTTACATATTCTGTCTCCTTTCGAAGTACTGCTGCGCGGTGTGGGATTGTTATCAGATTGAAGTTTCTCGATGAACTCCGTTAATTCCAAGAAGCGCTGCTCGTTGTGTATTAATATGGAATAGGGGAGAGAGTCACTGCATGATACACAGTTAGGGGAGGACGTCATCATAACGAAGGCGTTTTTCGTTGCGGCGGAATCTTCTCACGGAATTTCAGTCACTAACTTTCTCCTCCGAATGTGAAAATATTTAGTTAACGCTGACCTACATAGGTAGAAACGATCATCATAATAAAATAAGGGAAATAAGAGCTCGCACTGACAGATATACGTATTAGTTATTCAACCACGCTGTTTGAGATTGGAATAATAGAGAATAAATGTGAAGGTTGTTCGATAAACCCTCTGCCAGGCACTTAAATGTGATTTGCAGACTACCGATGTAGATATAGATGTAGATAGTGGACGCTCATATCAATAAAAGTACCCCGTAACTCCACAGGAGAAAACGCAAAAATCACTGCATGAAGGATTATAATTAGTGTGTTTATGATATGTTGAAATGTCTCTGTAGAGTCGCTTGATAAGACTGTTGCCCTGTTTGATTCTGATCGTCTGCGGTTGGTTCTACTAACTCTCGAGAAGGACTGAGAAGTTTCAGTGATAATCTGACGTTAAGTGCAAGCAACTCGTTCTGCGCATCAGTATGCCAGTACTTTAAGTGATAGATTTATAGTCCATGCGTAATCGAGACCCATATTTATAAAGTTCGTCCATTAGCCTACCTTTTTTGACCAGGTCTTTTTATGTGTCTTTGCAGGTTTGTCTTGCGTTTGGTACTCTAGCTGCTTCTCGTCTGCTAGAAGCACAGGATAACCAATTTTGTACCTCTTACGTGGGCAAAGAGGTCTATCGGTGCTGTTCGACAGCTTCGTGGTTGTCAAGTTGGTTTTGTCCGTTTCCCGTGTGGGCTTTCCATGCGCTCCGAGCCGAGCGGTGGCTATCGGTGGATGTATGGCTCTGAGCGCTATGGGACAAAACAACTGCGGTCTTCAGTCCCCTAGAACTTAGAACTACTTAAACCTAACCAACCTAAGGACATCACACACATCCAGCCCGAGGCACGATTCGAACCTGCGACCGTAGCAGTCGCGCGGTTCCGGACTGAATTCGGTGGTCGTAGCCCTCTCCTGCCAGTGATGAGATAGGTCGTAGCTTCAAACGCGGTCTTCATTCAGGCCAAGAGCTTTTCCGAACGGCTCCACACATGAAGTGTTTCGATTACTTCTTGCTTTATATTGCTCTTGATAGGCAATGCTTGAGTCTATGATTTTGTCAGTGTCCTGAGTTTGCTTTGTTCCTTTCTACTATTGTGGTGTTAATGCGCTCTAAAGCACATCAACTCAGGCTAACCGTATCCCGTAGATCTTTGTGAATATGACAGAACTTGTGTTTTCGTGTATGTGCGATTTTTCTTTTTATGGATTGTAGTTTATCGCATGTTCTATTTTCTGCTGTGATCTCGAGTTTTCTTTATTCTGTGAGCGTTGCGCTTTATTACTGAATCTCAATAGTTGGTCCGTGTTATTTTAACTGATAAGTGATGGGTGAATATTTGCGTTACTGCATTTCCGTGTTTTGTGGGAACGTGTAGCAGCTGCCTTTGTTTAATGGGGGCCATATGTTTCTCGAATCATTGGGGCCTTCCGCCTTGCTGGTTTTATTATGAATTCGGTGTGATTCATGATCTATTCGTTCTTACAGTGGTGTTCTCTCATTGATTGTATACATTTAGAGATTTTCACTTACATCTGTTTGAAACAGTTGGATGTGCAACTCAGGTGACTTCTTTTCATGATGCTTGCGTGAATTCTCAGCTGGTGTATTTGCTGTAACAAGAGGTTTCAATCGGTGTAAACCCCTTTGATGTTCGTAATGTTCCTCTGAATTTCGTCGTTTTCGTGTGAAGCTTGACTGGATAACTGAAGTCATATGTTTCTGTTCCCTTTCCTCTCTTTTCCCTCACGTATGCATAGTTAAATTGCGGTGTGTAATTTGTTCTTACCAGATCAGATAAGTTGTGCCTGAACACGAAATAAACTAAAGTATATCTACAGAATGTCCACACATAATTCTTTGTGGCTATTTTTGAATAAAGGTGTTTCATGAAAACTCAAATCGTGTGTCCTCTAACTACTTTAGAACGCACCAAATAGCTGCCAGACTTGCAACTCGATGCTCTTAACGGCTTCTTTCTTTGGCACATTAGTTCTACTCATTCCTCTCTCTCTGGGTACTTCGCTACCACTGAAATATTAGCCTGATTTTTATATGCTGCACAAAAAGACAAATTCACAATCCATTGATTAATTATACAGGTTCATTTAACGACGTTATGTGCTATGGTTAGATTTAGTACTGTATTAACTGCATGCAATTTTTTTTTTTTTTTTCACTATGCTCAAACAACCTCTGTGCCGGTTGGTGAACTCACGAAGGGACTGAATAGAAATTTAAAGAGCCGAGGAAAGTGAATGAAAAGCTATTTGATGACTTAGAAGCTGCGAATCTTAAGCTCGAACGGAACGTGGAAAGTATCGCTATTTCATCCCGTAGCATCTTCTAAAGTCATTCGCTTTAGAGTTAGCGAAAACGTCGAGGGTCGTCGAGAAGCGTCTGTGAGGCTGAAAGCGAGCAGTTGCCGCTAAACAGAGTGCTCGAAGAACAGGAGAGCAGGGTTATGGCGACGTTCGTGGCTGTCCCAAAGTGAACGTATAGAGCTACTGTCCCGAGCTGAGAGAGCGGCTGCCGGGCGTTTGGAACCCACGAAGGGTCAGGCAGAGCAGAGAATCAGCGCGATACGTACTCTGTCGTTTGCTGCGCCCGAGTTCCTGCTCCAAAGAGCTGCCGAGAGCCGGGAGTTAACGTCGCAGAGACAGCGAGCACCAGTTCGGCCGCTGTCGGTGGCTATAAAGCAACAGACTGCCGGCTACTGTGAGCAACACCCAGGTCTGGCCCAGAGGGGACGATACGTAGCCCGTGACTTGAAGAAACATGTGGCTCACCTCGAAGCAGGTTGTCCCGGATTTGAAGTAGACAGTTCCTGCTAATTAGTATGCACAGAGGACATTCTTGGCAACCGAAATCAAATAACTGGATCCTTTGAACCTTTCAGCAACTGTATCATCTGAATTGGGAGGTCGGTAAAAGACGAGTTGAGTTTTAATTTCAAACGCGTACCCGACTCATACAAACATAGTTCGTGGTGCCTTTAATCTATCCTCGATATGTTAGTCAAAATACATGTTTAATTCCGGAGGTACGCATAAAACAACATCCGAAATTTTGCTAAACGCTTTCTCCGACAACTATTTCGAGCAGTTACTTCCTGAATAGTAAAAGGTTGTGAAAACACGCTTTACCTCTTAACAAGGAATAATCCTGAACTAGTAACGAGGATTAAAACTGATACTGGTATTATTGAACGTACCCAGACCCCCAAGTCCTCCACAAATAAACGAAATATATACCTGTTCAAAAAAGCACGTAAAAATTCACATAACATCTTCCTCTACTCCTTCCACATTAATGATGTCACTGCAGACCAGATGTGACTTGAATGCAAAGAAATAGTATCGGCGGCAATTCAGAGATTTACACCAAATAAATTAACAAATGACGCAGTTCATCCTCATTGGTACGCGAAACGCGTCAGAACACTGGCATGTTTGTTGCAGAAACAACGAAACAAATTTAAACGGAAACAAAATCTCCAACATTGGCGATCTTTTAAAGAGACTCGAAATTTAGCGCTGATTTCAATGCAGGATGCTTATAATAGTTTTCACAACGAAACTTTATCTCCAAACCTGGCAGAAAATTCAGACAGATTCTGTTCGTATGTGAAGTATGCTAGCGGCAAGACACAATCAATACCTTCTCTGCGCGATAGCAATGGAGATACTATCGAAGACTGTGTTTAGTAGGTCTGCTTTGGCAGCACTGTTATCCGAAATGCCTTCACAAAGGAACACGAAGTAAATACCCAAGAATTCGAAACAAGAACAGGTGCCAACATGAGTAACGTCGAAGTAGATATCCTTGGAGTAGTGAAGCAACTTGAATTACTTAATAAAGGCAAGTCTTCTGGCCCAGATTGTATACCAGTTAGGTTCCTATCAGAGTGGAGAACGCCAGGAATCACTTCTGTTTTACTCGATGACTTGCACCACCACAGTGTCCTTTGCTGTTCCTCATCTCTGATTGTTTGCAGATGACCCTGTCGTCTATCGGCTAATAAACGATTTGGGAGACAAAGACGGCTGCTCAGATCATAAAGTCATCAGAAGATCAAAACAAATTGCAAAACCATTTAGAAAAGATATTTACGGTCGATTGCCAATTTTCGCACCATCCATATAACGGAAAGTTTGAGGTCATCCACATGAGTGCTAAACGTAATCCGTTAAACTTCTTAATAATAATTCCTAGGTATTTACGGCCTTTAGATTTGTCTGATTTATCGTGTAACCGAACAACTTAAATTGTAAGTAACACACAGAGTATGTTCTGGGGAAGGCTAACCCAAGACTGCATTTTACTGGCAGGAGACTTAGGAAGTCTAATACATCTGCTAAGGGGACTGCCTACACTATGCTTGTCCGTTATCTTTTAGAATACTGCTGTGCGGTGTGGGATCCTTACCACATAGGACTGACGGGGTGCCTCGCAAAAGTGTATTATCACGATATAGGGGAGAGAGTGACACGGAAATTTCGTAGGAAGCTTCCTCTGCAACGAAAAACGCCTTTGAAATGTTGGAGGCCTTGGGATGGAGATCATTAAAACAATCACCAACGTTCTCCTCCGAATGCTAAAATATTCTGCTGACGGAGACCAACATAGGGAGAAACGATCAGCATAATAAAATAAGGAAAACCAGCCCTCGCATTGAAATATTTATTCCAATCTCGTATAGAGCGCAGAAGAAACGAACATATATTAGGGAATTGTGAAGGTTGTTAGTGCTCAGAGCCATTTGAGCCATTTCATTTATGGGACTCAACATCTGAGGTCATCAGTCCCCTAGAACTTTTAGAACTACTTAAATCTAACTAACCTAAGGACATCGCACACATCCATGCCCGAGGCAGGATTCGAACCTGCGACCGTAACGGTCGCGCGGTGTTCGATGAACCCTCTGCAAATTATATTTAAGTGGCTGGCAGAGTATTCCCTGAGGCTCCACCTCCATCAGCCCCTATACATCTACATTTACATGGATAAAGTGCTTTCCCTGTAATCGCACTTATCCTCGTGTTCCGAGTCTTTCTTTGCAATGTTGCGGGAGGCTCTCGCGGCGGAGGACAGACCTTCGCGAGAGAAAGGCAAAGCTTCTGTTTTAAGCATTTCCTTTCACTACGTGAGTTTGAGTTGTTCCTGAACTCGGTTAACTGAATTCACCCCTATGCCTGGTCGGAACTGTTCGATTTTGTGCTTTCCCCAGTGTGGCCCAGCACACACAACTGAATTCGTGCATTGTTTCTTAGCAGGGGAACCTGCCATGCCAATGAGGACCAGATCGCAGCGTTGTGCGACAGTAAGGGAATTTCGGCAGGCTTTCCTTTCAGCGCCGGGCGGAGTAACCACGAGGTTTGAGGCGCCATGTCACGGATTGAGAGCCCTTCCTGCCGGAGGTTCGAGTCCTGCCTCTTGCATGGGTTGTGTGTTGTTCTTAGTTGGGGTTAGTGTAAGTGATGATCTCAGCAGTTTGGTACTTTAGGAATTCACTCACACACATTCCTTTCAGCCTACTGGTCGGAGGCTACACGAGCCCACACAACATTATCGTAATACTCTTCTTTAAATATTCTGGATTTACGAGCGCCGCCCGTTTGCTCGAACACATGGTACAGGCTAATAAATTCTTATTTTATACGTTCGGACCAGCAGAGCTGATCAGTATTTGCCTGACTATAATGCCAACCCACATGTGTCACATCATCCCAGCTGCAAAATGCAGCCTGCCGGTGTGGCCATGAGGTTCTAGGCGCTTCAATGTGATGTCATTTGGTTAGTTAGGTTTAAGTAGTTCTAAGTTATAGGGGACTGATACCTCAGATGTTAAGTCCCGTAATGCTCAGAGCCATTTTTTTGCAAAATGAAAGGATGATGTGGAAGCATTTAAAGCGGTGCAACAAGAGTTCGAGTACGATTTGGGGAGTATGTGTCTAACTATACGATCTAGTCACGCGGTGCGCAAAAGCACGATTCCAGTTGCGGGCGCAGTCGAAAACCTAGACCAGAGTGACTGACCGGACGCGGCCACCGTAGTTCCTTTGGGAACAACTGGGGAATAGAAAAAGTAGGGTAAATCAGTACAGAAATGAAGGGGCACACGAACGCGGTCACGAGAACCCTGGAAGCAGTGGGATCAAAAACCATTTTTATGCGTTTCTGTCTGTAAAATATCTGGGAGTGTGCGTGCGGAAGGATTTGAAGTGGAATGATCATATAAAATTAATTGTTGGTAAGGCGGGCACCAGGTTGAGATTCATTGGGAGAGTCCTTAGAAAATGTAGTCCATCAACAAAGGAGGTGGCTTACAAAACACTCGTTCGACCTATACTTGAGTATTGCTCATCAGTGTGGGATCCGTACCAGATCGGGTTGACGGAGGAGATAGAGAAGATCCGAAGAAGAGCGGCGCGTTTCGTCACAGGGTTATTAAGCGTGATAGCGTTACAGAGATGTTTAGCAAACTCAAGTGGCAGACTCTGCAAGAGAGGCGCTGTGCATCACGGTGTAGCTTGCTGTCCAGGTTTTGAGAGGGTGCGTTTCTGGATGAGGTATCGAATATATTGCTTCCCCCTGCTTATACCTCCCGAGGAGATCACGAATGTAAAATTAGAGAGATTCGAGCGCGCATGGAGGCTTTCCGGCAGTCGTTCTTCCCGCTAACCATACGCGACTGGAACAGAAAAGGGAGGTAATGAGAGTGGCACGTAAAGTGCCCTCCGCCACACACCGTTGGGTGACTTGCGGAGTGTAAATGTAGATGTAGTAGCGACAACAACGGGCGGTCGTAGTGAGAGCGATTACGGGGCTGGGATCAGCTGAGTGGTGATAGCAGTAACGGGTGGCGGTGATTTGGGAACAACTGGGGAATAGAAAAAGATAGGGCAAATCAGTACAGGAATGAAGAGACACGCGAACACAATCACAAAACCCTGGAAGCAGTGGGATCAGAAACCACTTTAATGCGTTGCTGTCTGTTTTAATTATTCGGGAGCTGACCGTCTGGTTTTAAACTTTCTTTGTTTTCTTTGTTTTTTGCGTTTAATTTGATTTGGAAACCGTTGAGATTGAACTTAACATATACATGGATGGACATGAGAAATGAAAGGTGTAAGTAGGCTGTTCTGGTTTTTATGTTGGTAACGCCATGTAGCGCTCTGTATGAAAATCACTGATTGTGCTGTGTGCAGTCTGTGGCTGGTTGGCATTGTTGAAATATTCGCTATTGTAGTGTTGGGCAGTTGGATGTGAACAGCGCTTAGCGTAGCGCAGTTCGAGGTGAGCCGCCAGCATTGTTGGATGTGGGGGGAGAGATGGCAGAGTGATGGACACACGTCCAGATCATCCGCTCTCAAAAGACAGTAAATTTGTAGGACTGGATGTCATGAACTTATATATAGTTAGTGCCTTCAATAGTTAGAATCTTTTATGTAGTTGGCAGTACTGGCGCTCGCTATATTGCAGTAGTTCGAGTAAGGAAGATTTTTATGAGGTTAGTGATTCATGAAAGGTATATAATCCCTACAAAAGAATGGCCCCCGACTAACAATAACATATAAGTCAGATTGCGTTGCGCTAAAAATATTGTGTGTCCGTTTAGTGATGATCAGAGTAAGTAAAGAGAGATGTCGAGTACGTTCAGTTTTGCTCAGCTGTTTGTGCTGATTATCTCCTTTACGTTATTTGATTTTCAATCATTCATAAATTTTTCTAAAGGGAGGTTTCAAAGGTTGCAATAAATTTTTCATCTGTGGTTATTACTTTACGAATGAAATATTTTATTGCTGATTGAATAAAAATAAAACTTGAATCATTATTTTGGGAACATTCAAAGAAATTCGTTTTTATTAAGGACTAAAGCTGTTTGCTAAGTTCGATGGAAAATAATATTTTCATTCTTGTACAAAGATTTTCACGTTGCAGTGGATTTTTGTTTACTGGATATAGCCCGACTAGCTTTGAAGCGTAAGACTATCTTTACTTTATTTAAAAGTGGATAATTCTTCAAGAGAGCTCAGAAATATAAAAAAGAATTCATACACTTCACGATATGTTCAGAATTTATCACTTTTTGAATGAAAATTTAAAAGAGCTGCAGCTTGTATCAACCTGTGAATGCACAAGGTAAAATCTATTATCTCTTTGTATTCTGTTTCTTTTCACAGCATTCCATACGCACTTTTTTATTTTCGTTCACCTCTACCTGTACCCTTTTTAGGATGTGGTCGTTATTGCGATGGTATATTTCAATGTGCCGCTGTTGCAGAATGCTCGCTCACGGCGCAGCTCCGTACTGCCAGCGATATCCAATAAAATGCTGGAAATTCTTAAATAAAACGGGTAATGTCCGGTGCGAACTTTGCAGTAATTGTGACAGATTTTACTAGATAAATATGTTTATTTTAACAGAAACAATTAAAATCTTTACACACCGTTTACAATCCCAGCTACAAATGGCGTCGATCATCGACTTATGACAAATGATGACTACGTAAGAGCCTAATGCAACGTTATGGGTTCCATTCAGTCTGTGCAGAAGACAAGCGATTCTATTACAATATATTGCCTATTTATATCTTATCAAAAACGAAAAAGACTGTACAAAAATTAGCTCACATATCCTTTCTTTTGTAGCGGTTTTCACATCCTCCGCCACAGATAGTATTTAACAGTCTTTGAATAATCATTTATAATAGCAAAATTCATAATTATGTTTTAAATGTCCTTTTGTAATACAATTAACATAAATACACATAAATTATTTGTTGCAATGAACATTATACATAGAAATGTTCTTTTAACTTTCACTTTGCTTTCGTGGTGTAACGTTCTCTGGCAGCACACATCCAGAGACTGCCTTGGCGGGACCACCACAGTTGGAGAAAATCGAACCCGCTGACCCACAACATAACGAAAATGAGTGGCTGGAACTCTCGCGACAGAATGGTGCGGAACAGGACGAGTCTGAGCAAGGTAAGTGCGAATGTTCTACACGTGAAAAAATCCAGCACACGGGACGATTTGTTACAGGAGGCTGCAGGCAGTAAGGTTTCAGCTTTTATGCGAGATATCACCACCTCTATTAGAGTATCAGTACCCAGAACGCACTTGAGCTGCATCTGCCTGTTTTCGATTACATGTGAGGCAGCGTTTCGTAACTATGTGTGGCTACAGAGGCAGCATGCAATATTTCTGCAAGGGACTTCTATCGACTTTTTGAGTACACGCCACACGGAGATGTTGCTCTGTACTGGGTGAAACGAGGTCCGAAACGATGCTACGACGTGCTCCGTGACTTTTGCCACTTCAGTGTATAAAGGTGCCTGAAGACTTTTAAGAGAGACATCCGGTACATTTCTTCTGGTTTTTCAGTAGATATTTCAAATGTGTAGATTAAGTCAGTCCAAACGTGTACTGGTCATCACGTCGACGGAAAGCTTCGGTTTGCTTCCGTTACACGCGAAATGCTTTTTGAAGCGGAATTTTACATTCTCATTCAATAGAAAACGGAGAGTGGCGGTAGCAATCAATTTGGGCCAGGGCCTTGTTGTCGCTGTTGGAGTATCGGTTATTCTTAGTTTTCCCGCTCCTGTTAATACAAATGGATGAAACGAATAACGTTGTAGACTAGTTTGTGGCCCGTCCATCCGAATGGGTACGTGAAATTCCGCTTTGAAAATAAATTAAATTTTTTTAACGGGGAACAAACCGACGCTTTGCGGCGACAGTGGCACATCATGACAGGCGTAATGAACAGTATTAATTTCGACTGACTCCACCTACACATTCCAAACACGAAATTGAAAATATCTGTCGAACACCAGAGCAAATGCGCCTGAAGACTCTTGGGTGGAATACCTACACAGGATATTGGAGAAATAGTGGCCAATATTTTGATAGGTGATACCAACCACAAGAACAAGAAAAATACTTTGAACGTGGGTCTGGAAATGCATACTTTGTGAGATCTCTACACTTGTCCATAGTGGCTGAAGACGTTCGGGTGTGAATATGTCCGCCTGACACGCAAGGTAGATATTAAATAAACAAATGCTGTATGGCCACAGGTGCTGCCCCCATGATCCGTGAACCGAGCGAGGTGGCGCAGTGGCTTGCACACTGGACTTGCATTCGGGAGGACGACGGTTACATCCCGCGTCCGTCCATCCTGATTTAGGTTTTCTGTAGTTTCCCTAAATCACTCCAGGCAAATGCCGGGATGGTTCCTTTGAAAGGGCACGGCCGACTTTCTTCCCCGTCCTTCCCTAATCCGATGAGACCGATGACCTCACTGTCAGCTCTCCTTCCCCAAACAACCGAACCCCAACCCATGATCCGTCAATAGCCTTCACTACTGTACGTGTCTTTCCGTATTGACGTACTCCAGAGTACACAAGTCTGAGCACTGGGTAATCTACAGGCAGTTGTGTTGCATGTACTATAGTTTTAGCGTTGTGTGTGTTATTTTGTAGTAAATTGCTTGCAACTATGTGTATGTATCGTACTTAAATGTCATACTCCAAATAAATAAATGCATTTCAGAATTGCATCACGTTATTCTACATTACATGTGTTCACAGACAAACATCTAGTCCCTGTAAGTCATATCGCAATGTTTACTGTCACTGTGATATTTGTACTGCACTGTGCACGAATGGGTTGGTAAATTTTCAATTTCTCTTCTGCTTGTTAACAATGGAAGCGTACTACTCCTAAAGTGACATGACGGATACAATTATCTGCTATGGGTTAGCAATTGGAAATAGCCCTTAAGCCCGTTCCCACTACGCAGAAAAATACCCACGTTGCAGAGTACCATGCGATAAGTTGTTGACCCAAAGTTTTCGGCTTCTTAAGGACACGGATTTTCAAGCTTCCAAAAGACGAATAGTGGACGGACTGAGTCAGTTCACACACCTCAGATGCAGGACGACATACCAGATTTGCTGGACGAAAGACGTGCAACCGCAGTGTGGGGATTTGGCGATTGACACCAACAGAAGGCATACGTCATCCTGTTGTCCGGCTGGTACTGCTTGAGCTATTGCTGTATCCGTAACACCTTCAACACATCCAGGCACTAATGCCAGAGAACCACGATAGCCTATCATAGTTGTCATTGGCCCATACAGAAGCGTGCTGCAGGTCCACTGTTTTCGACGAAGAATTTATTTCTCTGATCCTGTGCGGTTCACAAAGGGTCGCGCTGTGAACTTGCATACTCAGCACATGTGGGCTTATGAAAACCCCTATGTTGCTGTACAAAGAGTACATCAACCTCATTTCTCCGTCAACTAATGGATAGACATTCTTGGTGATAAGTTACTAGGGCCATACATCCTACCCCAAACATTTAATGGAGCTCATTATCGTCAACTTCTTGTTAACATTTTGCTTACCTTGTCGGAGGAGGTACCACATCAGTAAAGACTACCGATGTGGTTTATGCATTATGGCACATAGCATCCGATATTCACACACATTGCAGATGCTGACGCTTCATGTCTTTTGGAATGGTTGGGGCGGAGGTGGCACACCTTGGTCCCCTGTTCCCTCGACTTCAGTCCTCTGTAGTTTTGGTTATGGGAACAGTTCAAGGCGTTAGTCTTGCAGTACCACATATATGTGAATTTAGAAATAGTCTCCGACTCTGGTAACGATTTAGACTCTGACAAATCCCTTTAGATACACTTTTGATATAAATAATACAATGGAAATATGCTACTTGAAATTTGGCCTTTATAAAAATGGTTCACCCTAGGTCCCCATGTAAAGTTACTTAATAACTGTATTTTGAAAACAATTAATAATGCGAATCAAATGAAGGAACACTAAATTATTTTTTACTTGAATTTCATTTAAAGAAACTTGTGTACGAAGAAGACTTTTTGCAATAAATCACAAGAAAACCAATAGACTATCATGTTAGACTAATATTGTCAGACAATCAGCAAAAGCATAATGTCCAGGGAAGGATAATGTGTTCATGCTGCACATTCCCTCCACGATGTTGTGGCGAAATAAATAAAAATTAAATTTATTGGTTTTTTGTAAAGAGGAAAAATTGTGGACATGGAATTGTAACTTCTGCATTTTTGAAAGGCTTTTTTTTTTTTTTTTTTTTTTTTTTTTTTTTTTTTACGGGCTGTATTGACCAGCTTCAATGCGGACAAATTGAGTGCTGCGTGAAATATGCCTGTAATATAATTTACCATTCCGTTTGATTAAATCAACAGTGACGTAGAATTCAAAAATGTAATTAGAGTTCTCACCTTAGACGTAGAATTAGTCCTTCTGCCACAATATTAATTCATTAGTCACCCTCGATATTCTTCTCTTTGTTGACCGTGTGCACCTTCCTAAGTCAGCATCGGTTCACTTCACGAAGACGGTGGAAACCAAGGAAATACAACGATACTTCTCACTGTTTTTTTAAAGTGACGTAGCAAAGTGTTACGAAAATTATGATTTGTGCGACGAGCAGATCAAGCCTTATTGTCTTGTGAATAAATAATTACTAACAACATGACTGCCTTTCCGCACACTCCAAAATTACGTCCGTCCTCCAAGAAGGAGCTAAGAGAGACTTTTGATTGTTGCCTGGTGGAGTATGAAACAAAAGAGAATCCAGTATGCACATTACAGAGATTATATTCTACATCCCTCTCAATTTGATCTTTGGCGCAGCCTTTAAGGTGTTGTCGCAGCCTTTAAGGTGTTGTATGTCTCTGCGTCGGAATGTGTCATTACAATGTGAATAAACCCTACGAATCTTCATTTTAGTCCCGACAAGGAACCACTACATAGTAAAATTCAAAGAACCTCTCTTCGTATCCGGAATCTTACGGTACTGCGGTGGTGTAAAACTACAAAGCGGTAAGCTCCCAGACAAGTTGGTGCCGCTACAATGTGCTCACCAATCACTAGCCATCTCGATCTACATCTACAACGATATTCTGCAAATTACGTTGAAGTGCCTGGCAGAGGGTTCTTGGAACCACCTTCAAAATTCTCTATTATCCAAATGTCGTATAGCGCGCGGAAATAACAAGCACCTACATATTTTTCGTACGAGCTCTTCAAATGGTTCAAATGGCTATGGGACTTAATGTTTAAGTAATTCTAAGTCTAGGTGATTGATGACCTCTGTGTGTGTTTAGGTTAGGTTAGTTATCACACACACACACACACACACACACACACACACACACACATCCATGCCCGAGGCAGGATTCGAACCTGCGACCGTAGCAGAAGCGCCGTTCCAGACAGAGCTCGTACAGCCGGTCGCTGTGGCCAACCAGTTCTAGGCGCTTCAGACTTCACTTATTTTATCATAGTGATCGTTTCTTCCTATCTAGATCGGCGTCAACAAAATATTTACGCATTTTAGAGGAGAAAGCTGGTGACTGGAATTTCGTGAGAAGATTGCTCCGCAACGAAAAATGTTTTAATGCTCTCCATCCCAAATCCTCCATCATTTCAAAGGCAGTGACACTCCCCGCTATTTCGCGATGATGCAAAACATGCTGCCATCTTTGCACTTTTTCGATGTACCTGCTAATAAATTGCAAGGAACACACAGAAAATTATGTGGGGAAGGCTAACCCAACACTGCGTTTTAAGTTGTTCATAATTGTAATTACTAGGTATTTAGTTGAATGTATGGCGTTTAGATTTGACTGATTTATCATGTGACCAAAGTTTAACGGATTACTTTTAACACTCATGTGGATGACCTCACACTTTTCGTTATTTATGGTCGTTGCAATTTGTTTACCGGCCGGTGTGGCCGTGCAGTTCTAGGCGCTACAGTCTGGAACCACGTGACCGCTACGATCGCAGGTTCGAATCCTGCCTCGGGCATGGATCTGTGTGATGTCCGTAAGATAGTTAGATAAATGGCTCTGAGCACTGTGGGACTTAACATCTGTGGTCATCAGTCCCCTAGAACTTAGAACTACTTAAACCTATTTCTTTGCAATGTGCAGATGACGCTGTCGGTTATCGACTAATAAAGTCATCAGAAGATCAAAACAAACAACCTAAGCGACTGCTCAGATTGCTGTTCCTTATCCGTATAAACGATTTGCGAGACAAAGGGCCTGTAACACTAAGATGTGCGTCAACACGAGATCTGCGCCCCCATGGAACTTGTGGACCGAGCTAAGTTGTAGGGACGACTTCCCAGTGCAGAACACCAGAATGATCTCGTGCTCGATCGCTGAGGGGGGCGAAGTCTCCTCTACGACGATCGATCCAAGAGTGTTCGATCATCCACATCCAACTCCTCAGTTTGGGCCGTCATGGCAACAAGCATGTCAGGTAAAACGTTATGTACTTCAGTCCAATGACGTGAAACTGCAGCGACAAATAATTTTAGTTACAGAGAGACAATGTGGCTTGATTAGCCCTCTAAGTCTATACAAGGCTCTGATTCGTCTGCTGTCAGACGGAAATGTTTCCGATAAACAACTCAGAATTCCAACAAGCCAAGCAAACGCCGCAGGAACTCCACCAGGTCAGGTTCACACAGCAGCAGGCCGCTCCTCGTCAAGAACTTTCGCTGAGAGAATTTGGTCAGTTCTCTCCAGATGTTACCGGGTAAGACAGAGCTTCCTGGGGTCGTGACTGGTGACGTCACTATGTGTGCCACTGGATGTCAGACTCGGACAAACTTTCTTCTTCAAGGCGTGAAAATGACTGTAATGCGTGAGTTGTTGCCGGATTTGTTATGCGCTCTGTATGTGCTTTCACCCTGCTCAGACAGCAGCTGGTATAGATTTTACGCTTGTGAGCGTATATATACGTTATGTGGCTAGCGGAGCTTGTGGACTGGCCCTGTTCGATTTCCTTTACGTACATTTATATAATTCGAAAATCTGTGCCCAGACATCAGTTTACTAAAACAACGTGACAGTTTTAAAAAACTCAAAATTGTTAATTCTAAAAAGGGAGATATTTTTCCGGCTCAGTTAAACTCAAATACTTATGAATAGTTTTGTATTTAATATTGAAACAGTGTCGGGGTTAGAACCTCATTTTCAGCAGATTCTTTAATTGTATTAATATTGTATTTTTTTGACAATAGGAAATACTGAATAATAATATTCTAATGAAAATATGATTTTATTTGAGTCCAATCAAATAAATTAAAATTTGATTCAGACATGTGAAATGACTTGTCTATGCTAATAAAACTCCCAGAAAGAATTTCACTCTGCAGCAGAGAGTGCGCTGCGATGAAACGTCCTCTCAGAACTAGAATAATCTGCCAGAAAGTTCCATCAGTAATATGGGTGCGTTTTATATGTTCGTTTCTCCATGTAATGGAGAGGAGAAAAAAGAAAAATTCAAAAGGATAGACTGTATCTGCAGAACGATCTGCTGGTCAACTGTAAATGTGTATTGATTGCCCTTTTTATACATACTCTAGTCACTGTGAATGTCGAGTATTTAAGTACTAGAATCTATTTCTGTGAAGGATGCTTATCATGATATTTGCTCTTTCAGAGTTCATATGAGTAAAGTGTGAGTTTTATGTGACTATATTATTTTGTTTCTGCAAACATAATTCGTTCCACCAAAATAGCTGGAAATCCCACAGCAGATCAGTTCCAGTCATTCCACGAGTAAGGAGGTACACGGCTCGTCTTGTCTGTAATTCAACCATGCCTAGACGGTCAATACCGTATTCGATCGCGTCCGCATTGTTACATTGTGCCAAGAAAGACTCTCAACAAGGGACGGGTTCAGGCGTCTCGGAGTGAACCAAAGCTATGTTGTTCGGGTATGGAGGAGATACACAGAGAGAGAGAGAGAGAGAGAGGAAATGTCGATGACATGCCTCCTTCAGACCGCCCAAGGACTACTACTGCAGTGGATGACCGCATCCTACGGATTATGGCTCGGAGGAACTCTGACAGCAACGCCACCATGTTGAATAATGCTTTTCGTGCAGCCACAGGACGTCTTGTTACGACTCAAACTTTGCGCAATAGGCTGCATGATGCGCAACTTCACTTTTGACGTCCATGGCGAGGTCGATCTTTGCAACCACGACATCTTGCAGCTCGGTACAGGTGGGCCCAACAACACGCAGAATGGACCGCTGAGGATTGGCATCACGTTCTATCCACCGATGAGTGTCGCATATGCCTTCAACTAGACAATCGTCGGAGACTTGTTTGGAGGCAACCCGGTCAGTCTGAATGCCTCAAGATACACTGTCTAGCGAGTGCAGCAAGGTGGAGGTTCCCTTCTCTTTTGGGGTGGCATTATGGAGGGCGGACGTACGCCGCTGGTGGTCATGGTATTCACGTATCGTACAGCCGTTACAGCGCCTTCCATCTTCCGACCGATAGTACAACCATGTCGGCAGCATATTGGCGAGGCATTAGTCTTCATGGACGACAGTTCGCGCCCCCATCGTGCACATCCCGTGAATGACTTCCTTCAGGATAACATCACTCGACTAGGGTGGCCACCATCTTCTCCAGACATGAACGCTATCGAACATGTCTGAGATAGATTGGTTGGTGCGTCACGTCTTCCATAAACAGCCCTTTTCACTCTCAGGGATCTACGCCCAATCGCCGTTGAGAAGTGGGGACAACAGTGCCTTGATGAACTTACGGCTAAAATGCCACGACGAATACAGGCACGAATCAGTGCAGTAGGACGTGCTACTGGCTATTGGAGGGAGAGGTGTGTACAGCAATGTTGACCACCACCTCCGAAGGTGTCCCTGTATGGTGGTACAACATGCAATACCTGACTTTCATGAGCAATAAGAAGGGTGCAAAGGATATTCATGTTGATCTCAATTCCAATTTTGTGTACAGGTTCCGGAGGTCTTGGAGCCGAGGTGATGTGAAACTTTTTTGATGTATGTACATTTTTACTTTGTCTGTACAGAACTGTATACACTATAATGCACCTCCCTAGCGCTATTTACGCTAACAGATTCAGTAAGCGTACAATACTTCAAAACTCGTTTACTACCTCATTATCCGCAATTTGATCTTACGTTCTTGCCTCAGTGTCAGAGGTACAACAACAGAGTTTGCGCTTGGCTGTCATCAATTCGTATGTGCCGCTACATTTTTGGAGAGAAACCCGGTTGCCGCACAGTCGCGGCGTTGGCCTCCCTCTCCCTCCCTCTCCCTCTCCCTCTCCCTCCTCTCCCTCTCCCTCTCCCTCTCCTCTCCCTCTCCCTCTCCCTCTCCCTCTCCCTCTCCCTCTCCCTCTCCCTCTCCCTCTCCTCTCCCTCTCCCTCTCCCTCTCCTCTCCCTCTCCCTCTCCCTCTCCCTCTCCCTCTCCCTCTCCCTCTCCCTCTCCCTCTCCCTCTCCCTCTCCCTCTCCCTCTCCCTCTCCCTCTCCCTCTCCCTCTCCCTCTCCCTCTCCCTCTCCCTCTCCCTCTCCCTCTCCCTCTCCCTCTCCCTCTCCCTCTCCCTCTCCCTCTCCCTCTCCCTCTCCCTCTCCCTCTCCCTCTCCCTCTCCCTCTCCCTCTCCCTCTCCCTCTCCCTCTCCCTCTCCCTCTCCCTCTCCCTCTCCCTCTCCCTCTCCCTCTCCCTCTCCCTCTCCCTCTCCCTCTCCCTCTCCCTCTCCCTCTCCCTCTCCCTCTCCCTCTCCCTCTCCCTCTCCCTCTCCCTCTCCCTCTCCCTCTCCCTCTCCCTCTCCCTCTCCCTCTCCCTCTCCCTCTCTCCCTCTCCCTCTCCCTCTCCCTCTCCCTCTCCCTCTCCCTCTCCCTCTCCCTCTCCCCTCTCCCTCTCCCTCTCCCTCTCCCTCTCCCTCTCCCTCTCCCTCTCCCTCTCCCTCTCCCTCTCCTCTCCTCTCCCCTCTCCCTCTCCCTCTCCCTCTCCCTCTCCCTCTCCCTCTCCCTCTCCCTCTCCCTCTCCCTCTCCCTCTCCCTCTCCCTCTCCCTCTCCCTCTCCCTCTCCCTCTCCCTCTCCCTCTCCCTCTCCCTCTCCCTCTCCCTCTCCCTCTCCCTCTCCCTCTCCCTCTCCCTCTCCCTCTCCCTCTCCCTCTCCCTCTCCTCTCCTCCCTCTCCCTCTCCCTCTCCCTCTCCCTCTCCCTCTCCCTCTCCCTCTCCCTCTCCCTCTCCCTCTCCCTCTCCCTCTCCCTCTCCCTCTCCCTCTCCCTCTCCCTCTCCCTCTCCTCTCCCTCTCCCTCTCCCTCTCCCTCTCCCTCTCCCTCTCCCTCTCCCTCTCCCTCTCCCTCTCCCTCTCCCTCTCCCTCTCCCTCTCCCTCTCCCTCTCCCTCTCCCTCTCCCTCTCCCTCTCCCTCTCCCTCTCCCTCTCCCTCTCTCCCTCTCCCTCTCCCTCTCCCTCTCCCTCTCCCTCTCCCTCTCCCTCTCCCTCTCCCTCTCCCTCTCCCTCTCCCTCTCCCTCTCCCTCTCCCTCTCCCCGACTCGCTGAGTGTGACACCTAGCGGCAGCACTGGGTACCTTCGGCGCGACGTCGCGAGTCACAATCCCAGAAAGCTAAGGAATTAACGCCGGGTCTTGAGACTCAGACCTGCTAGCCGCCAGTAGCGCACGCAACAACGAAGATCCCACCCTCCTCCAAACGGCGCGAGACCCCTGCGGTCCCCACTGTAGCTGCCCTGCCGCACTTATAACCGGGGGCTCAATGCTCTGAGCGGTGAGCAGGCTGTCCCTCCCTTATTCCCATTGTTGTGTGCCTCGGACGTTCTAAAACTCCTGGGGAAACGAACTCCGAGGTTCCCACGAATTCTATCAGCTGAAGTGACGTAAGTTAAGACACACAACCTCTGGAATTTTTATCAGGCACAATAGTGAAAAATCAAGTATAATAATGAGAGTTTAATAAAGTGATGAGAATCGTGTTCCAGTATTTCTCCGTCATAAGGAGCGGATGGTGTTAGTTTATCAATGGATGGAGGCAACCCAGATAGCTTGTAACATTTCAGCCGACGCCACTCCGGTCAACGATACCCAGACACTACAGGATCGCGTCTTCGACGCAACAGCAAGCAAGCGTATTTCGGACAGTGCGTGATCTCTTAAGCTGAGGATCAGAGCGATACATTGACATTGGAGGAACGTCACGTTGAGCACCTCATATGAGAAATGTCATGAACGGACATCAGGATGGACCTCTCCTATGGACAAGTGTACAGATCACAGAAAGTATGCGTTTCCCGATCCACGTGTAATGGATTTTTTTCTTTTTTTCATGGACAGCCCCACCTCTCGAAATATTCGACACTTTGCACTACAGGTTAAAAGAAGAGTGACGAACATAAGATGCCTTCAATATTTATTAACATTGTGGGTGGTTCTCTTGATTTATGCTAAATTTTTTCCAGCCTACGTCTAGATCTGGTTTTGTTCCCTGCATATAAAATTATATGCAAGCGTTTCTATCGCACCAGAAAGGATGGAGGAGGTTTGATGTAAGATCTATTCGTGGTTTCTCCTTTATCGAAATCGTTTCCCATAAGAATCCAAGCTACATCGTTAGTCTCGTGGCTATTGAGGTTGATCCTCAAAAAACGTAGTACTAATAGTTCAATCCAGAACGGTTTCAGTAGCCTTTATGGTAGTTGGGTATAGCTGTGTGGTTAGTATCCGAACAGACATCCGAAGTAGTGTGACGGTAATGCTTCAGTCTGTCCGAAGAACAGTTCCAGCTGGCAGTTCCAGCTTTATAAATGTAGCCAGAAGTGTATCGTGGCTAACGGAGTTGATCATGAAGACCGATTAAAGTATTTATAAAATAAGGGCAACAAAATATATTATGAAAAATCATTCGGTTGCTTTCTAAGTGGTACTTTGTGTTAGGGGTACGAAAAGTAAATAAAATTACATTTTCACACGTTTTACTTCAGACAGAATTAGCCAGTAAGCAACTATGTCGTTCCACTATACGAAAGGTATCGACTGGCTTTATTACCCGAGTATATTTCAAGAGATCCTCTCACACAGACTGGTAATTTACACTGTTTTTAAGAGACACTCCGAGTGCACCGTATCACAGTCCCGCAACCAATAACCTTGCATTCGGGCGGTAATCAGTTATCGGTGCGTTATTGTAGTCTAAAAACAGAATGGGTTTTTGATGTCGCCGTAGAGAACGTTACAACTACTACTCACCTCAGTTGTGTACAAAACGGTGGGACCCCGAGCGAGTAAACAAGAGTTACTATAACGGATTCAGAGGTGGTGCCGTCGAAAGCGTATTCGAATCCAGACCGATTGCTTCGGTTTACATCTTTCGAAAGCGAGTACAAAAGAATATTATCGCAGGACTTTACAAACAGGTTTTTCAGAAATTCCTACCGGTTCACTTACTTAACTTACTTAATATTGCAACACGTTCCGAGCTATCACCTCTTTATGAGGCAAAATATGACAAAACAAAAAACACTCAAACCGAATGGACATTGAAAAAATACTTGCATTAAGGTCTGTCTTGTCGTTTGTTGTGGCTTTCCTGCAGATAAAGTCAAATACAAGCCTATGAGCGCGCGTTTACTTCGTTTTCTTGTCTGTAGATGAATACTGGAACACTTCGTTCATCAGAAAAGGCTGCCGTCTTGTGGCCACTGTGGCTTTAAATTGTAAGCACACCACGTAGCTCACTCGGAAAACATGAATAAGTGATCTGGCTACTTCAGTATTATAGGCTTAATTTGTATTATTAGTTCACTTTTCTCGGATATGCGCAGACGTCCGCAAGTAGCAACTAATGTGACCGTGGCTTCTAAGTTAAGGTTCTTCGAAATGCCAGCAAGATTATTACCGAAGTAGACGCCTTATGAAGAAATCCCAAGAAAGGTCATCGGTTAATCACGATTCATTACATTCTTGCACGTGCTACCTTTTTATAGTTTTATGCACTGTGAGATATAATATCGAGCGATTTTAAAAAGCGAGTGAATCAATATGCGTCGGATAGAGGTGGAGGGGATAGCGTCAGTTACGTTTGACGCGAAATAGCATTTAGTCAAAATGCTTTGACAGTGTACGCTCCATTATATCAAAACGGTAGTTCGTACCAGCTAGCACGTCGTGCATTCCGCAACCACTTCAGCGTTAATCGAAATCGGCCGGTGCACCTGCCTGGGCGATCAAAAAGTGGCTGGGGAACATTGAGGAGACGGCGCCAACTGGGAGACCAAAAACTGTGGCGTACACGTTCGATGTTTTTCAGGCGAGCGCAAATGAAACGCGTATAGCACGTGTGGTTTGACACGACACTACAGCGCGACACGCACGTGCCGCACGAGTCGCGCGGCTGCAGTGCATATTGCGACACGTACGCCGTACTTAGCACGCGCCGACTGGCGACGCTCTGCGCTGACAGAACCGAAGTGCGCGCACCCTTTAGTTTCTGAAAATTATTTGAAAAAGATAATTAAGTGAAAATATTTGAGTTTTGCGTAGTGACTCACTAAAATGTGTAGATCACAGTAAGCATGACCATTAGCGAGATGATGGGCACTTGGCCAAGAAGTTTACACATAAAGCTACAAGTACGGAAAAATATCAAAGTTTGGGAGTGAATGCGCTACATGGGATCCATTTTCTTGAAATCGAAGACAGCTGAATTTCATAGACTTGGGAGGTGGTCTCCATGTAACATATTAAATTTTTGTTTGCAATGAAAAATAGGGGTCGCTATGATTTTGCGTTTGGTGCGTATTACACCGTATTTTCTGAGTAATCTTACGCCACGGGAATGAAATATTCCTACATCACTCATATTTCCTAAACCGCTCGAGACATCGAAACGAGATTTTGCCCAATGACGACACAAGGAGGAGAGTACTTTGCCACGCCGGCCGGTGTGGCCAAGCGGTGGCCCTTACTCGCAAATGGTGTTGCTTCTTCGAATGAGAAGAGGTTAACAACTCACACGAAACTAAATCGCTAATTCTGTTGGAATTTTGGTTGAATCCCACAACCCATTTTATTTTTAACACCGAGCGACTGAAATGGAAACTTACCAAAAGGAGTTTCATTCCTTTTCTTCATCTGAGCAGTAGCAAAAAATGATGAGCGTGGCCTTCAGGCGGGATGCCACGCACACTACTGATGCCGGTTCCTCACCAAAGCCTTGCCAAACTGACAGTCCGTGCTTCGCGAATAAAATAGTTCTTACTGAGAAAAGTAAACAACTGATACGTGGCACACCACAGTGGCCAGTGTATCGTCAGCAGCTGGTAATAAATCGCGCCACAGGAATGCGGAAGCCAGCAAGTGTGCTTTGTGAGAGGAAGAGTTAACATCGTTCCGAAAACATTAGAAATGTAATGGTGACAAAGGCAGATCTACTTTCATGACACATATCACCACACTCTTTCAGAATATTCCTACTTCTATAATACTACCGACCACTAATTCCTTTGCGAAGCCTGTTGTGTAATTAATTTATTAATGCTGAAAGCGTGTATGCAACCACTGAAATACTTTTCCTCGTCACGACGAGCCGATTAAAACATCGTTATTTACTAGGGCTTCTCGACTATTTCGGGCTTTCAATGGAAATATCACGTCCACATGTACGAAGTATAACGTCTCTTATTAGACCCATATCCACATTATGATAGTAAAACTTACGTACTTCATATCTCGGACGCTTTTTACCAGGAGCGCAAAGGGATCATACCTGTGGAAATTATGCTGAAGTATCTCTGCGATCCGTTACAGAAAGTCGGAAAGGCATAACAGGCAGCAAGTCTTGCTACTATATGACACGATTTTATAATATTCTTTACTTCCTTATTCACTACCCTCACGGTAAATCGTCTGTCCCTTCTTACGTTCTGAAAACATTGTGGAGGCACACGATATACTTTCAGTGGCTAATGGCTCAGCGGGTATTGAACTGTGCATTGAGTTTTTTGACAAAGAATAAACAAAACAAAAGAACTGTGCAGATATATGTAAATGACAACTATTACGAGCTAACGAAAATGGACGAAGCGCTTAAACAGCGAAAAAAAGAACACTGCTCAGTGATAGAAAACTTCAGTTTACATTACAGGCCGTACTCTTCGGATGGACAATACTTCCACTGTCCGTATGCGCCATGCGGAAGTGAGTATATGGCAGAACTGCCCTCCCGCTCCCCGCCTCACACATCCGTCAGTACCCGCGTGACGCGCAGGCGCGTGTCGCGTCTCAGTCGCGTCGCGTCGCGTCGCAGTTTGCGCGGTCCCATTTGAACCTGTGAAGTTACAAAAACGCGCGCTGCGCTTCGCCTAGCCTTTAGAGTTGCCATTGAGAGACATGCTCGTCGCTCAATTCGCCGGCACAGCGCTACACTTGGGATTTCAAAGAGAACGGTAGGAAGGATTTTACGCCAGGATTTGCACTTCCACCCCTACAAAATCCAAACGGTACAGGTCCTTAAGGAAATAGATTATGTGATCCGCAGCCGCTTCTGATTAATCATGACCAAAACTTCTAATCAGGACCAGGACATTGTAAACCGTTCGTGGATGAGGGATGAAGCTCACTTCCGTCTCTCCGGTTATGTGAACAAGCAGAACTTCGGATTTTGCAGTGACGTTAATACTAGAGAACTGCATCAGCAACCACTGCACTGGGCAAAAGTTACTGTGTGGTTCGTAATGTCTTCAATTAGGGATCATAAGGCCAAACGTTTTTAAGCTGTAACAGTGACTTCGCAGAGATACGCAGACGTTTTAGAAAACTTATGTCTCATCGTTCACTTCATTGTGTGCAAATTGTGGAGTAAATGTTTCCAGCAGGACGGAGCAACGTCCCATATTGCTCTAGTAAGCACGAATATTGTCAGTCGTTTGTTTCCAAATGATATGGCCTCCCGAAATGGGTACATTGCATGGCCCTCTCGTTCACTGGACGTCACATGTTTGTGACCTTTTCTTCGGGGTTATCTGAAGCGGATAGTTTAGCAAGATATCACACTTCCTGTCGCATCCACTCTTTCAGGGCTTCAGTTGTACTGACTCAACCCACCTGTAACAAGGTCTGGCTGGAGGAATGCGTGCTTCTAAGCGGACGCCATAATAAGACTGTTTTCTGTAATAGTAAAACGTCAGTTACTTTTTCAAGATAAATCTTTTTGGTATATTTTAAGATTATGAAATAAAGACACTTTTTCTAACAGCTTTTCAAAAATCGCTCTTTATTAAGCCTCACCCTGTAGTTGAAACTCTCTTCTTCATTTAGCTCAGGAGGCCCTCAGCTTTAAAAGAATTTGTGTCGTAAACACTTTCCTAAAATAAGCTCGTATAGCATATTGAAATAGTACTGACACACGGGAAATATGTAGAGGTAAATGCGAAAAACAAATACAGAACTAGTTCTCTCACAACTGTTATGACTAACTTATTTTCGTAAATCCCCCAAATAAAAATCAGCTATTTCACGGAGACTACGAAAATATTCAGTGTTAATCTTAGTTCCACACCACCAGTCAGAGACGTTAATCACAGCTACCGTTATGTCTCAAGTGAAGGACAGCAGGAATTGGGGTATTCAGATACACACAGCAGACGATTGTTACCTGTCAGTAAGGGGTATGTGCACAAACTTTGGTCCATAGCAGTCCAGTGGTCTAGGGGAAGATGTGCCACATACGTATATACATCAATTTTTTTGTAATATGTGTGGGTTCTTTCCACGTAGACAGTGCAGTTACAATCATAATTCAGGAGGTGCGGCATCATAAACGATGAGATGCATGAAAATCAGCCGCACCATGCTTGATGTTGAAATTTTGTTACGAATAGAGTTAGTAGTACAGAAGCAATTTCGCAGACATTCGCAGCGAAAGGCACATACAAAATTATATCATGATGCCACACATAATTCGGGAGATCCGACGTCATGAACACCAAGATGTGTGAAGAACTGCCGGAGTGTGCTTAATGTTTATATTTATCCTTGCTGCTCACTCTGTTAGCAACATATTTTGCTGATGGTATCCACATACGCCGCTGAATGCGCCTTCATGAATGCATCGTTGTAGGACTCTTTACTGCCGAGCCACTCGTGCGGTCGAGTGAAGTGACTCCAGGCAGCGCTTTTGACAGCTTTCAACTACGAGGCGCAAACGGTTGTAGGCCTCGCCACAGAGGCGTGCAGATATTCGAAGCAACTGTGCCAAGCGCATCATCTCACGCCGTGCCTACTGGCAGGAGTGCGTGCAAGGTTCCTCGTTGTGGAAAACTGGCAAAGTGAACACCCCGACTGACAGTGCCGGCTGTCAGACTTCCGTCATTCAACAATGTTTTTATTGTACACTAGCTGTCACCTGTCAGTCTCCGGTCAATGAATTAGTTCTTTCTTACAATCTTAATGAATTATTGTCAATGTAAACAACGAGACACCAACAGAGATAGTGATAAATGGTTCAAATGGCTGAGTACTATGGGACTTAACATCTGAGGTCATCAGTGCCCTAGACTTAGGCTAGTTAGGTTTAAGTAGTTCTAAGGACAGCACACACATCCATGCCCGAGGCAGGATGCGAACCTGCGACCGTAGCAGCAGCGCGGTTCCGGACTGAAGCGCCTAGAAACGCTTGGCCACAACGGCCGGCGAAAGCGATAAATGAGGTATTAGTGAAAGATACTGGCTTATTAACATGGCTTGCTTCAAACTTTCAGAAAATGTAACTGATTTGAATATTTGACTAACGTAAAGCCTACCAAAATCGGCTGTATAGTTACGTTCATAGTCTGCACATAACTTTGTTACCAGGGCAACGGCCGTGCACCGCAAAGTGCGAGTGCACCGCCCTCGTGGATAACATTGCGCCCCCCCCCTAGAGTGTGCAGCTGGAACACTGATAGAGGCAGAACATTCCCATTCGTCTGGTGCGCTCTCAAGTGTCATTGATACCTTCTCTGACAATGATCTCTTACCTTCGCCATCAAAATGGCCTACCTCACTGGGAACGCATTTCCGGCCATATGTCCGCATGACCTTTTTTGCTCCTTTTGCTGCGGAAGCTGTGATCTCTGTATCTTGTAACAATACAAACCAAGGGAAAATCGAAATCCCTATCTCTCGCCAATAAATAAACAATCTCTATAATCACACAAGACGAGCGAATTGTGTTAAGTAACTGATCGTTCATTTTGGCCGCTCTGCACAACGAAAATACCGTCTTCTTGCGATGAACAGCTTACGAATACAAGAGGTTATATTTATTATTTGCGGGTCGTCTTGCCCCTCAAAAACTGGAGGACAGTAAGTGATCTTGAAATTCGGCGACGTTCCTGGGTGCATTACGTGCTCCCATTTCTGGCCATATGAGGGTACGACGAGAATTCTCCATATAATCGTTCCGATGCTCACGTGTTATGTTTTGGAGAGGCATACCGTTGGTTGGGCGAATTGATCATGGTACACTCGCAGGTCAGCGGCATTGTGACACTGCATTCGTTTCCCATGCGTATCTTTTCAGGCTGTCTGCGACCCTCACTGTACTTTTAAGGACGACAATGCGTGATCGCATCGAAAGCACTGGTGTAGGAGGTCTTTGGATGGTCGCTGGAACATGTAAACCCCGTCGGCCACGTCGGGATGCATTGGGGATGCATACCGCAGCTCGCCTACGTTTGCCGAACATCCACTCATTCAGAGTTCTCAGTCAAACTTGGTAAGGAAATGTGGTAGAGCGTTCCATTCCTCAACAACTTCGTGCCCAGCTTGGGAGCTGGTTACAGAGCACGTACAGCTGTGTTCGGTGATCACATGATTTGTGGAGAACACGACCCGCCTTTTGCAATGTGACTACTGTCTTAGTTCGAGCAAACGTTGACCACGAATAGAAATAATCGTATCATTGCAGGTTTCTTTGTTACAATGTGTACCATGCAGCAGCAAACATAGCTGACGTTTTTGTTCAATTTTGCTTGACAGTGACACAACATGTGAAAGTTACTTTGGCCCGGAGTTTCGCAAAGCACTATAATCGTAAACGAAAAAGGTCTGACGGGGTCTATTGGGGTGAAGTGAGACCACGGGGGCTGATTCCATACCACTGTGGCGGCTGCTTTATTGTATGAAGGACTAATCTTCAGCATATACTCGAGTAATGAAGATCAATTACTTTCAGTTAAATTCAAAGTTAATCGCATGTGAACCGGTACTTTCAGAGACTAAAATAGAGCGCTCCTGTGAACGCTATTTACTATTCTAAAGAAATGTGACTGGGATCCTAGGATAGTGTACCTACAAACACATCTTCTTTCTTGGTCGGTGTTTCGGTTAGTCACAGATTTTAGAACTATATGAAGCAACGCGTACTAGAGGACGCGGTAAGTAGTTCCTGGCATTTTCGACTGCTGCTGTTGTGGGGCTTGAGGTTTTGTTTTCTGCAGGGTTTCCAAATATAACGAGTTCTAATAATTAGGGTTGTGTAATATATATAAGATATTTGGAGGATACTGTCTGTTCTATGGTTAAAGAATTTTGTGGTGAATAAAATATTCATCCACACGTTATGTAACTAGTCAAAATTAAACAATAAGTTATAGTTCGTGATTCACAAACCATCTCGTACCTTCAAACGGAAGACCTTGCACCATGGAGTATATGAGATTTGCAAATGATGTAAGTTTATGTAATGTATTACCGAAGTTACCTGTCTCGAAAAGGGAAATTTGTGATAGCTGCAACAGCTTCTATTCCAGATCGTTGTTAACTTCTAACTGGTTTTTGATAAAACGATTGATTTCATTTGCTGATTATTCTTGTGTAGTAGAGTAATAACGTAAGACATTCTCATAGAGAAATACACTGACAAAATTTTTTTCTCGATTGCAACGATTTGAACTGATATTTGTACCTAGGTACATGACCATGTTGTATCTTGGAACAGTCTCTCTTTCTGAAATTACAATTACTCCGGAAAAGTAAGATTTTTGACAAATGAAAGATTCACTTTAGGAGTGGTGCAGCTATCATTTCAAAATGGAATAACAAAATGGAGTAAAGGTCTATTAAAGTGTGAAAGTCTGAAGTGTGTTCCACGGTAAAACACTTTTCGCTACTAACTGTCAAAACTAGGAACAAACACAAAACGCTGTCCAAGCATATAAACGATCGATTGTCCGAACACCCGGCATTCAGATTTTTAGTTCGGCTAACTTCTAGGACTTGTAGAAGGGAGACAGGAAACAATATTTTGAGTACAAACCCATGCCCGGGAATGTACCGTTTCAGTTCTACAATGGTTTCAACTTCGATTTTTAACTCATGCGTAATTTAATCCCTCAAACAGAAGTGGATAAGGCAATACAAAACAATTCGAAATGAAACATAACGGAACACCTGTTTATCACTTAATGGACAGGGAGAGGAGTGTTAACACAAACAAATGTGCTTGTCACCATATCGTTTCTTCAGATGTCTGCCCATCAGGAAATGTGGTTTCAGCATGATGATGCACCAACTCGCTTGTATCGTGCAGTTCGCAATCAGTGGCACAGCTTTCATGAACGGCCCGAATATCTTTTGTAGAAACATAAGATATGCAAGACCAGTTAGAGTGGAAGGAGGTACGGCCCAGTTACACGACAGTCTGGAATACCTGCCAACAAACAAATATCCAACAGGCGCCGAAGCCTCGGAATGTGCTTAGCATGAGGGTTTTTGGCTGACAGACATGGCTGTTTAGCGAATTCAGAACACAGTCCCTCCCCAGTGAACTCACATTTGTCTGTGAACAGGAGTAGTTCGGTAAGGAAAGGATCAGCACATTCTGTTAGCGCAGGTTGCCTACATGAGGAGCAAGCATACATTCAGTGGAAAACCTATTGTTCTCTTTCGATTGACGAGTCCTTAACTTACTATTTTGCTAAGTGGATTATGACCATCTGAGGATAATCCGTCATTCCAAGAAACCCTCCACACTCCTCCCTTCCCTCTCCTACTCCCCACTTCTCCTCCTCCTCCTCCACCACCCCTCTGGAAATTGTCTCGTAATACAAGCACACTTATGATATGGACCTATTTGACGAATTAATTAAATCGACCAATTAATTAACCCCTCCCTATCTGGGACACCCCCAGCAGTTCCCCTCCCCTCCCTCTCCAGGAAATTGTTGTCCCATAAGGCAAAGGCAAAGGTAAATTTGATGTTGCTTGAAAGCAACACTGGCTAGCAGGTGGAAAATCGATTGCAGTGTATGGAATATTGTTTAACCCTTTGTCTGGAAAAAGACTCAATTGATTGCCAAATAAACTCTTCACAGTGCCTTTTACTGGCATTACTGCCTCCAGGCAACATTCCTTTACATACTGCGAACGCCAGTTTTTGTAATAGCTTACGGTTTTCCACAAAAGATAGCAGTTTGTGCAGTGGTGTTACAAAGATCTCCTCGTGTGAGCAATAGAGGTGTCTTATTTTGGTTCTAAAAGAGTGGATTTCAATAGATTGTAATATTTCTGCTGTAAACTCGCCTCTGAAGAAAATCTGCTAAGATTACTGGCAAGATATACCCAATCTTTGTTTTGAAATACGTAAGTAGTATAAAACTTTTATGTTGCCTGTGAGCAACATCGCCTATAGTTGGGACATGTGCCATTAGTATATTACATATGTTTACGGAGTGACAGAGAAGAAATTTTTATTTTCAGGGGCTGTTTAGCAATGGATTCCAGAATATTTTATGGAATTAAAAAAGCGAGAGGAATAGTAGTTCCACTACAAAACCCGGCTTTGTCTGATCTAAGTGCCAAAACTTCGAGTTCAGTGTCTTCAGATTCAGACTGTAGTGACGATGATCCAGACTATATTCCAGAGCGTCAATCTCAGTTCCATAACCAAGTTATACCAGACACTGATTCTGATTTAGGAAGTGAAATCTCAGAAGCTGAACATGTGCAAGGGCCTTCTGCAGTGAATCCTTCTAGTGCAAGTGGCAGTCAAGTGAAAAAGAAAATTACAAAAGCAGTCAGTCACATGTGGGTAAAGGAAGATACAACTGCTAGGGCAGAAAGTCTCTCTCCTGTGTTTTCTGATGAATGCAATACACCACTGGGTTATTTCAGAAGATTCTTTGATTCAGAACTAATTGACAAAATTGTGCAGGAAACGAACTTATAGAAACAAGACCCATGTATATCAGAACACCGAAAAATTGTTCTATTTCATTTATATTGCTGTTTGAGACCAGTAGTCAGTGTACTAAGACATACTCTGACCAACGAACTACACGTCAGTAGTCAATGAACTGTGAAAAAATCACCAGCATTTTCAGTTTAAAGCGCTTTCAGAAACTCCGCCGATACCTGCATTTTACGAGCAATGAGAATGCTGTGAACTCTTCTGACAGACTTTTGAAAATAAGACCTGTTCTTGAGTCAATTGTATAGAACTGCCGTGAACAGAAACAAGAGTCGGCATTTTCTATAGATGAGAATATGGTTCCATATAAAGATACAAGAGCAGGTAATTTGCGCCAATATATTCAAATAAGCCACACAAGTGGGGTTTTAAGATTTTTGTTCGTGCTGGTGTGTCTAGAGTTGTCTATGATTTTCTTCCCTATACTGGCAAGGGGATAATAACTGATCTTGCTGATGACGAGAAAATAATGGAATTGGAATACTTTCATTTTGACAATTTATTCAGTTCTTCCTTATGCTGCCCATGGACTCAAAACATACTTAAAAAACATCAAAACATTAAATTCAAAGCTGCAGAATAAAGAACTGTCCTCTACATGACGAGAAACTGTCCTTCGTGTAGTCATAGCTGACTCGTCATTCAGTAACCGTCACTCAGACCTCATTTTAGTAAGGTGGGCAGGCTATAAAATCGTGACACTTGCAAGCTCATTTTTTGGTGTCCAGCCACTCTCAACAGGAAAACGCTGGGACAGCAATCAAGAAAGAATTGATGTGCCCTGTCTCAGTATTGTACGTCAGTACAACAAGCACATGGGAGTAGTTGATTTTGCTGGTATGCTGATAGAGCTCTACAGAGTACCAATGAAAACTAGGCGATGGTACATGAGATGGTTTAGATTTATGCTAGATCTGAGTGTTTTAAATGCTTGCCTGCATTTTTCGAAGAGAATCTCTGGACAAGAAGACCTCATCAAAGTCATTTAGGGCAGATACTGCCAATGGTTTAATATTTTCAGGAAAAAGGAAAGTAGGAAGACCTTAAGTAGAAAAACCACCACCATAAAAGAAGAGGAGGAAGGCAACAGCTCCGACTGTTACACACGATGTCCGATTTGATAATATGGAGCATTGGCCTGTATACGGTCCCAAAGGTCGTTGTAGATTGCAATTGGAACACATGACTGTAGAATATTCAGATGGACAATAACGACTATTGTACTTCGATCCAAAGAGGAACTGTTTCCAAAAATTCCATTGCAAGAAGAACTAGAAGGAAAAAATGAAACAGTTCTATTACACAGCAGGAATGCATAAATGTGTTTATAAATTAAATTATTCACGTATGGGAAACATACATATTATAGAAAAAATGAGTTTGCCGATAACCTCAAGCAAAATAAGTGTGATCTACTGCTGGCGATGTTGCTTGTAAGCAACGTTTCACAATTTTCATAATTTTTGTCAAAAATTTCTAAACCTACTGAATTGTATTTCTTTAAGTATAATAAATAGATATAAGCACTTAACTTTTTTGTTTTTATTTTCACCATTTGCCAAATAAAGGGTTAAAAAGTTACTCATACACAAGACAATGTGTGAAAGATTCTTTATTTAAACAATTTATGGGATGCAAGGCAGTGTATATCATATAGTTTATTTATTTACTTAAAGAATTTGTAGGGAATGGAATTTTGTCTATTTAAATATTTAGAGGGTGAGAAGGTACTTGAAATATTAAACAACTTCGACATTGTTTTTTAGCCCACACCCCCAAACACTTCACTGGGCTTGCCATTCCACGTATTACTATATGTGGAGGCCACGCAACGCCTGCTCAGGTCCGTGACTGGCCACTATGAGAGCAGACGTTGCAGTAATCCCAAAACAAAGGAGCTTCTGATGGTGGCTGTCCTTTATTATTTGATTGCTGAGAAATTCCTGTTCAAGCACATGCTCTCTCTCATTCCCCTATCCCCTCCACCCCCCCCCCCTCCTCCTCTCAACCGGTCATGTCCTGTGGTGTAACACTGCTAGGACTGCCTGCACCATTGGCCATGGTCGGATCGAACCACACACAAAGCTGCATGTACCTAGTAAACCCCACCTGTGGATTTCTTAGACAACCAATCTTATGGAGATATTATCTCACTCTAGTTAATTAAATCGATGCCCTTCGTGTGGGACAGTTTTCCGTTGCTTTCTATTGTAGGATCTAATCCCATCAAATATTCCAATCCTAGTAATCCACCAACTTCGCATTTTTCCGAACCCTACTGTTATTTTTTTCCCCTTGCCTCCTATTGGTGTATACTGATACAGTTAAGTCATTTATAGGAAGGCCATGAAGCTGGAGGTAGCTGAAAATTTCAAATTTCAGCTCAGCTGCATGCTGTGTCCATAGAAAATCTGTGGAGAGTTTGGACTGGTATGTGTGCTCGCAATAAAGCAACAACAATAAATTGATTAAACGGGAATTGGATATTGCGATTGCATTTTTAAACCTTTGTAGAATTCCTAAATTGGTTCTCTCCACTACATTCGGAAGGAGGAGGAGGAGAATGGGCATGTGCATTCAGGATGTATTTCAGCGATATCCAACATCTAGCCATGACAACTACTGCTACGGCCTTGATTGTGGTATTTTCTGTGTCTTTGTCCTATCCCCTAACAGACCCTGTGTCCACACGTCACTCGCCAATCTCCTCATGAACAACCAGCCCCAACACTCAGAGGTCGGACAGCCGTAGCCAGTTTGGTGGACGCGTGTGTCCGCCAGAGTGCACCGCCCTGACGTGGAGGGCGTCTGGAATTGATTGGAGTGGTAGGAATTAGGATGTTATCAACACGTTCATTGACAACACTTGGCAGTTGTCGATATTGAATGACTCAATTTTCCAAGGGGAATACATGCAACACATGCGATCACAGAGACAGCCCAATGCACACACTGTATTAGTTTGCTGTTTAGCTATCGAAAGGGCACCGTGGCTGGGACTTACTCCTGTAGCTGTGTGCAATAACCGACTAGCTGGCCTACTGGAAGTTCTCGTTGTAACCACCGATTGCCAGAAAAGCCCATTTGTTCTGGCCACATGCCACTTCTGGCACACGCCTCACATTCCAAACCGCGACGTCCTAGGAAACCAGCAAAACTTTGTAATTAGAATTAAATATTAGATTAGTGCTGCAAGTGTAATAAAATTCGACACTGTGATAAATGACTGGAAATATCCCTCTTATAACTGGGTACAGTTTTACACATAAAATGCTTCATCGTCCTTGGGGCTATTGGTGCATTATTACAATGGACATACAGCTCACAAAATAGTTTCATTGGGGTGATCATGTGCCATCACTGTGGATTTTTAGAGTATAAAAGGAGGTGTGATAGGAGCAATCCTACACCTTGAATGTTTATTATTACAGGAGAATCTAGATAATATTGGTTGTTGTTTTGGTCTTCAGTCCTGAGACTGGTCTGATGCAGCTCTCCATGCTACTCTATCCTGTGGAAGCTTCATCATCTGCCAGTACCTACTGCAACCTACATCCTTCTGAATCTGCTTAGTGTATTCATCTCTTGGTCTCCCTCGACGTTTTTTACCCTCAACGCTGCCCTCCGATACTAAATTGGTGATCCCTCGGTGTCTCAGAACATGTCCTACCAACCTATCCCTTCTTCTAGTCAAGTTGTGACAGAAGCTCCTCTTCTCCCCAATTCTGTTCAATACCTCCTCATTAGTTATGTGATCTACCCATCTAATCTTCAGCATTCTTCTCTAGCACCACATTTCGAAATTTTCTATTCTCTTCTTATCCAAACTATTTATCGTCCACGTACTCCATACAAATACACTCCTGGAAATTGAAATAAGAACACCGTGAATTCATTGTCCCAGGAAGGGGAAACTTTATTGACACATTCCTGGGGTCAGATATATCACATGATCACACTGACAGAACCACAGGCACATAGACACAGGCAACAGAGCATGCACAATGTCGGCACTAGTACAGTGTATATCCACCTTTCGCAGCAATGCAGGCTGCTATTCTAACATGGAGACGATCGTAGAAATGCTGGTTGTAGTCCTATGGAACGGCTTGCCGTGCCATTTCCTCCTGGCGCCTCAGTTGGACCAGCGTTTGTGCTGGACGTGCAGACGGGATACATGCGGACGTGCATTGTCCTGTTGGAACAGCAAGTTCCCTTGCCGGTCTAGGAATGGTAGAACGATGGGTTCGATGTCGGTTTGGATGTACCGTGCACATTTCAGTGTCCCCTCGACGATCACCAGAGGTGTACGGCCAGTGTAGGAGATCGCTCCCCACACCATGATGCTGGGTGTTGGCCCTGTGTGCCTCGGTCGTATGCAGTCCTGATTGTGGCGCTCACCTGCACAGCGCCAAGCACGCATACGACCATCATTGGCACCAAGGCAGAAGCGACTCTCATCGCTGAAGACGACACGTCTCCATTCGTCCCTCCATTCACGCCTGTCGCGACACCACTGGAGGCGGGCTGCACGATGTTGGGGCGTGAGCGGAAGACGGCCTAACGGTGTGCGGGACAGTAGCCCAGCTTCATGGAGACTGTTGCTCCTGGGGTATCGGCGAGGACCATTCGCAACCGAGTCCATAATTTGCTGGGAAGTGGCGGTGCGGACCCCTACGGCACTGCGTAGGATCCTACGGACTTGGCGTGCATCCGTGCGTCGCTGCGGTCTTGTCCCAGGTCGACGGGCACGTGCAACTTCCGCCGACCACTGGCGACAACATCGATGTACTGTGGAGACCTCACGCCCCACGTGTTGAGCAATTCGGCGGTACGTCTACCCCGCCTCCCGCATGCCCACTATACGCCCTCGCTCAAAGTCCGTCAACTGCACATACGGTTCACGTCCACGCTGTCGCGGCATGCTACCAGTGTTAAAGACTGCGATGGAGCTCCGTATGCCACGGCAAACTGGCTGACACTGACGGCGGCGGTGCACAAATGCTGCGCAGCTAGCTCCATTCGACGGCCAACACCGCGGTTCCTGGTGTGTCCGCTGTGCCGTGCGTGTGATCATTGCTTGTACAGACCTCTCGCAGTGTCCGGAGCAAGTATGGTGGGTCTGACACAGCGGTGTCAATGTGTTCTTTTTTCCATTTCCAGGAGTGTACTTCTAAATCTATACTCGATGTTAACAAATTTCTCGTCTTCAGAAACGCTTTCCTTGCCATTGTCATTCTATATTTTATATCCTCTCTACTTCGGCCATCATCAGTTACTTTGCTCCCCAAATAGCAAAACTCCTTTACTGCTTTAAGTGTCTCATTTCCTAATCAAAATCCCTCAGCATCACCCTCGTTTTGCTTTTGTTGATGTTCATCTTATACCCTCCTTTCAAGACACTGTCCATTTCGTTCAACTGACAGAATTACAATGTAATCGGCGAACGTCAGAGACAGCAAACGACTGGGAATAGCAGAGTTTTTATTTTTTCTCCATGGATTTTAATACCTACTCCGAACTTTTCTTTTGTTTCCTTTATTGCTTGCTCAATATACAGATTGAATAACACCGGGGACAGGCTACAACCCGTCTCACTCCCTTCCCAACCACTGCTTTCCTTTCATACCCCCCCGACTCTTATAACTGTCATTTGGTTTCTGTACAGATTGTAAATAGACTTTCGCTCCCTGTATTTTACCCCTGCCACCTTCAGAATTTGAAAGAGAGAGTATTACAATCAACATTGTCAAAAGCTTTCTAAGTCTACAAATGCTAGAATCGTAGATTTGCCTTTCCTTAATCTTTCTTCTAAGATAAGTCGTAGGGTCAGTATTGCCTCACGTGTTCAAACACTACTATGGAATCCAAGGTGATCTTCCCCGAGGTCGGCTTCTATAAGTTTTTCCATTCGTCTGTAAAGAATTCGCGTTAGTATATTGCAGCTGTGACTTATTAAACTGATACTTCGGTAATTTTCACATCTGTCCACGCCTGCTTTCTTTTTGATTGGAATTATTATATATCTTCTTGAAGTCTGAGGGTATTTCGCCTGTTTCATACATCTTGTTCACCAAATGGCAGAATTTTGTCAGAACTGACTCTCCCAAGGCTGTCAGTAGTTCTAATTGAATCTTGTCTACTCCCAGGGCCTTGTTTCGACTCAGGTCTTTCAGTGCTCTGTCAAACTCTTCACGCAGTATCATATCTCCCATTTCATCTTCACCTACATCCTTTTCGATTTCGATAATATTGTCCTCAAGTACATTGCCCTTGTATAGACCCTCTATATACTCCTTCCACCTTTCTGCTTTCCCTTCTTTGCTTAGAACTGGGTTTCCATCTGAGCTCTTGATATCCATGCAATTGGTTCTACTTTCTCCAAAGGTCTCTTTAATCTTCCTGTAGGCAGTATCTATCATACCCCTAGTGAGATAAGCCTCTATATCCTTATTTTTGAGACGTTTGTATTTCTTTTTGCCTAAGCAGGGATAGCTAGACGATAACTGAGATCGACAGCAAGTGGAAAATGACTGTTTCATTTATTGCATTTTTATATTTTCTCCTTTCATCAGTTAAATTCAATATTTCTTCTGCTACCCAAGGATATCTACTAGCCCTCGTGTTTTTACCTACTTGATCCTCTGCTGCCTTCACTATTTCATCCCTCAAAGCTACCCATTCTTCTTCTACTGTATTTCTTTCCCCCATTCCTGTCAATTGTTCCGTTATGCTCTCCCTGAAACTCTGTACAACCTCTGGTTCTTTCAGTTTATCCAGGTCTCATCTCCTTAAATTCCCACCTTTTTGCAATTTCTTCAGCTTTAATCTTCATTTCATAACCAATAGATTGTGGCCAGAGTCCAAATCTGCCCCTGGAAATGTCTTGCACAAATATTGGTAATATAAATTATATCGAAGATGGTATGATCTTTAGCAGCACGAATTTAAATGTTGTGGTCTCCTAACAGAGGATGGAGGGAAGACAGGGGTTTAAGGTCAGTCTGCAAGTTCTGAATGGTGAGAAGTAAATGCCGATAGACAAATATCCAGTGAAGGGAGGTTGATGATTTGGATCAGCGCCAAACGGTGTCACAGGGCATCTACAAGAGATGCAGATGTTGAGACTCGATACTTGCAGCAGGGGTCTGATTAGCACATTTTATTTGTGTTCAGACTATCTATTACACTGAATGCTAATTCTAAAAATTAGAAAAAGCAAAGGAGGCGATTGGTTGCACAACACAAGTCAATATCTGAAGCCACGGGAGCTGCACTACATGAGTCTGCAGACAGCCTCTCTCATGGATCATATCAGCACACGGAATTGTTTTTCAACGGCTGGCGCAGATGATGGATGTAGTGGAGTCTCATACAGGTACTAATAGACTGCTACTATATTTTTAATGATCGCCCTATCCAAAATTCATGCATGTGGACCATAAGGGAGAGGGCAAGTCTTTAATAGTTTGGTGTACAATAAACGCAAATATTCTTGTGGAATATCAGACTGTACATGGGATGTCAGCACTACGACCACACCTATGGGAAACTTTGACGAAAAATTGAATAAGGCATTATACCAGGTGTTTCTCTCGAATTTTACCGATTTCATCACGAAAAACTGATGTAAAATACGTTGAAATTGTGGGAAATACGATAAAATATGTACAATCGCGAAAAACTAGTTAAATACACAAAATTAGAGAAGAATGCCATGATATGAAGTCAGCGAAATCAATAGGACTACATATTCTGGAGGAGGGTGGTAGAATGGCGCTACATAAAGACACCTTAATAGCGGAGATGGCAATATTATCGTGCACATGAACAATACAACCTAAAATCGGACCATGACTTCTGTGTGCAAGAGGAAGGTTACAAGGGGAAATGGTAAACTGTAGGATTGTTACAAGGAAATAAGCACTACAGGCAGTTCCAGAGAATGTGTAAGATGTCGCTGTTCCTTCGTATGCATTTTTGCCTGCTGACTACCATTTTATGGGACTGTTATGAAAATATCACAATTTATGAACTGTAATTGGGCTTCATACGTTCACAAAGGTGTATGACACCTGGTGTTTACAAAGTTGGAGTGTTTGTTTTACAAAGTTGGAGTGTTTGTTTTACAAAGAATCGATGCCTTCTTTGGCGTGATAGGTAGTAGTTTTAGCACCTTTACAGTGTGTCACCATATAGAAACTCACAGGAAGAATGTATATCATGCGCTTTATTGCACTGGAATATTAACAGCGTTGTATTCTACACGACTAAGAAGTCACAAGCAGCACAGCTCTAGCATTATAGCGTGTTTAATGCAGGACCATGTAGCCCTTGGAATGTGTTTATGTTCCACGATCATTTCTCTCTTTCTGATACCGTACTTGTATGGGCACCAAACACAGGACCAATAATTTGGAATATTTTATATGAATCTCCTGTGCTACCAGTTCTAAACTACATTCGTCTGGAGCTCAATCATGCACAAATTTTTTCTTTATGACCATCTGTTATATCATCACAACACTTCCATATCTACCATACACCGATAAGGAGTGCTAACGTCTTCGACATGTCTGCATCTGGAGATGCGCTGTGAGTACGATTGGTGTAGAATAGTCTCTCTGAACACCTGTTACGGATTCAGCTCTCTGTTCCTTCACGAGACCTGGGGTTTAATGGGTATAATAACCTATTTAATTTTCAACTGACTAGAAGTAGGAGGAGACAGTTTGTAGGGAGGGTTGGTCAAAGACAGTGCAAGGAGACCTTTCAATATCCAACTTTATCTAATCAATGCAAGAATAGTCTGTGACCCACATCCACGCAGGGCAATCGCAATACTAAATTACGCACTATGATCAAACTGCTAGAAATATGTCGATAACCTAACTTCATCAGTAGAGGATGCTGTCTGGTCTACTTTGTGCAGTACATCCATTCATCGATAATTCTGGTACATATACACCAGTCGTCTACCTACATTCGCAATGGTACTCGCAAAGTAGAGGGGGGCAGTTTAGTGATGATGCAGAACCTGGGAAACATGCTACCATGTCACTGGTCCGCGTTGACATTATAGAAAAACTGATAATATTGCTGAAATTGATAGCACCATCAACTGTGGTGCTTATTACAGTGCATCGGTGGCATCTTTTCCATCTACTGGTACATGGTTGATTACCACATAATGATTGACCGACTCCACCTGTTTGAGAGGGAGATAGAGATCACGTACATAGCTGCAATATAAGGAATCAGTGCTGGTCATCCCTGGAACGTGTTGCTCTCATAAAGACTGTTTCAATCATAATAGAACACCCAGACGTCTGCTGCCCCATTACTATTGAAGATGAGATTAAATGTACAGGTCATCACCTCTGCGGCACTGTGGAGCGTTTCCAAACAGCTATACAAACTCTTCCAGTTTCCACATGTTGTGATGTTTTCCACATTTTTGTCAGTAAGAAACACCGCCTCTCTCTTATTTCAACCATCCTGTTGTAAGTAGGCTGTTTAGGTTTTCTTATTGGTAACGCCACGTAGCGCTCTGTATAAGAAAAACACTGGCTGTGCTGTGTGCAGTCAGTGGTTGGTTGGCATTGTTGTAATACTCGCCATTGTAGTGTTGGGCAGCTCGATGCTAACAGCGCGTAGCGTTGCGCAGTTGGAGGTGAGCCGCCAGCAGTGGTGGACGTGGGGAGAGAGATGGCGGAGTTTTGAAATTTGTAAGAATTGGTGTCACGAACTGATATATATATTATGACTATTAAGGTAAATACATTGTCTGTTCTGTATTAAAATCTTTCATTTGCTAACTATGCCTATCAGTAGTTAGTGCCTTGAGTAGTTTGAATCTTTTATTTAGCTGGCAGTAGTGGTGCTCGCTGTATTGTAGTAGCTTGAGTAACGAAGATTATTGTGAGGTAAGTGATTTGTGAAACGTATAGGTTAATGTTAGTCAGGGCCATTCTTTTGTAGGGATTTTTGAAAGTGAGATTGCGTTGCGCAAAAGATATTGTGTGTCAGAACAATTATACACGACTGTGCTTAAACTAAGGGGACGTTTCAAATGTCGACCCTTAGCCAAGGATACCTCACTGGAATCTTCTGATTTTTTCTTGTAGTTTGTGTAGTTAGTGTAGCCTTTGCAACTACAGAGGAGATTCTCTCTATGATTACCCGCTAGCAATAAAAAGTCTTTCATTGTTGTACAGTAAAACAGGTGTGGCACGCATGTAAATTTGCACCAAGTATTTCGCAGCTGCGCTTGCAATTAACTAGTTATTATTTTCAGTGCTATGTTTATGTGTTTTATTATTTTGCTCTTCAAATTGTGCTTTTCTGTGTTGTCGTGTGAAATATTGTGACTATAATGGCGTGTGAAAAACGTAATACTAGGCTCCAAAGTAAACTGAGAAATGACAGTGAAGACGAAAGCAGTGTGTTAGCACCACCATGTAATGAATTAACTAATGTTCAAAGTAGTAATTTGGTAATTGTACATAGGGAAATGGAGCGGGCGGCAAATAATGGTGTAGACAGTGAAACAATTAGTGAACAGGGAAGCATTATCGATCGATCGGTCGGCAACAACTCGCCTCAGGATTCCGAAATGACAGGACACATTCTTGCGAATACTGTAGTTTCAGGTTTTGCGTCCTCACCGTTTTCTCAAATAAGTCGAGACACATTTTCTGTTTTTCAAACTGCGAATATTGCCGGTTCAAATGCATTGCCGAATAGCACTAAGGAACATGTTTCAGACACCAGTGCACTGTTATTACAATTAATGCAACAAATGGGGCAAAAGCTTCAAAAGTTAGACACAATGGAACAAAATCTTCGGAAGTTAGTAGTTAAATCTTCATGTGTTTGAATCTAAATGTCAAAAAAATCTAATGACGAAAAAACACAGACACCACACTTGAACAATGTTATGTAACTCAAATTTGTGAGCATTTGCAATTCTTTTATGGCTGCTTCGTGATTCTGTAATGCGTTTTCATGCCGCGAAAAAATAGGTTGAAAACTATTGTTCGTGAAAATCACGACACCTTGCAAGCTAAAATGGACTCAGTTGCATCCACCGATTGGGTTATGCAACTTGCAAGAACTTAGGAAAACTTAAAGGACACAGTGAACTGATCCGAAAGTTCGGCTACTTTCTCCGACAGTGAACACATTTCCTCAGTGTGTTTTTCTGAACCAAGTTTTGGAGTGTCCATTTGTGTTGAAATCGAATCTACTAATTTATCTGCAAAGGTAGATGATGATCTGAATGACACAAGACCTGTACCCATCACTGACAGAGTATGATTCTGATTTTGTTTGAATTTCTTAATTTGTTCAAATTAATACGCAATACAAAAGAGATAACCGGGAAGTACAAGATCAGTTGACGCAGGTAATACAAAAATTACATATTTCAGAGGACACTCGCGCTCCAACACGGGAAGAGGAACTTAGAAATACAGAAAAGCCACAAAATAATAACACAGAGCATTTCGGAAATTATGAAAGAAATTGGCAAGATGCACCGAATTTTGAGATGGAACCGCCGACACGACGTAACAATGACCGATATGCTACTCGCCGACAGGATGATTTTGACTATAAGCTGTTCATTACTGCTCGTAAATTCAAAACATTTAAGAATTCTGGCAACGACATTCATCCACAAGCGTGGCTCCATCAATTCTCTCATTGTTTTCCTCCCAACTGGTCATTAGAACACAGATTAGAATATATGTGTGGCTACTTAGAGAATGAACCAGCTGTAAGAATGCGATCGGTCATTCACGATTGTCACAGTGAAGGAGAATTTTATCATGCCTTCCTCTCAGCATCTTGGTCTCAAGCTACACAAGACCGAGTAAAACATTGAATTTTCCAGTCTCGTCAAATATAGCATCATGATGATGAAACACTTTGAACAATCTGATTCTTATGTAACATGTCTCCAAATTTCTTTCAAACCCATATAGCCCTTCAGAACTCATCCGCATTTGCATAATGAAATTGCCTGAACATTTAAGGAATATTATTCTGGCAGGGCGTTGCAAAGACGACATTGAAGCTTTTCAGGGACTCTCACAAGAATTAGAAATTGTTTTCCTGTTTTCGCATCTCGCGACTGTCTGTGTCAATCACTGCAGTTCACATCCGTCACAATTCCGTGACGACAGAAACAATAACTGGACCCAAGTCTATTTTGGTCACGATTTTCGTTGTAAGAATAGACACCACCCATATGACAACCACTGGCGGAATAATAGTCATTACTACGGAAATGCGATCTTTCTCTGTAACTATTATCACAGAGACAATCAGAGAAACAGAATAACTTATTTTGGTTCCCATATTGTCTGTCTCCCTTGATAATAATTTAGACGCAACGGTCCAGCGCGCAGTTATGATTCAGCGAGAAATTCACCACCATGTGACCGACAAGAAAGAAACTATGGAAACTACCGACAAAACGACAGACCTGAATTCCATCAGAACTGGCGAGCTTCAAACAGGGAAGGGCCTTCTCGTCAAGGTCAATTTGTAGAAGTTAGGTCTCCTAATCCCAATAACGGCGCGTGCCAACAAAGAGACAGACAATGACTCCCACCGCAGGCAGCGGCGTGCGCCGGCTGGCTCAGAGAAAAATAACATAGACGCTAACCTTGTGGTATACGTCGGTAAAGAATACTCTTCCTAGTACGCAGAGTTTCAACTTCAACGCAATTATCATGAGAAAAATTCTGGTGAAGGTTTACACCACATTTCAGATATAAAACCCTTTATTGAAAGATAATCTGCCATAAAATTTTTCACTTCACGCTACGAGTACAAAGTTAAAAAGCAAAGACAATTTGTCCGACTTTGGATATTTCACTTCAAACACGGTTGCATGTTAACAGATTCTGTCAAGAACCAAGAGAACTTATTTAAACAGAAATTAAGAATGCATTGTTATAGCGAACAGACGTCACAGTGTTATTGTGCGTGTACATTCTTGCTTGTTAGTTGCACGATTACGTAACGACTATAAGGCTGACATACTTAGAACAGTTACCAGTACTGATAATGAGATTTTAATGCAACATTTTGGTTTACTTGAAAATAAACTAACCACTGAGTCATCTGGTATCTCACAGAAAGTACCTTAAATCCAGAATTTATGTGACAGATACAGTGCAAAAGCAACATTGTAAATTGTCACTCATTAGTAGCGTCGTGGTAATATCGTGTAGCTGTTTTATATCTGCACAGTTTTTCTGTATTATTCTGGAAAGTAAAACATGTTTCAGTAGTAACTTTGTGGTATAGCAACAATGAGACAGCCTTTTCTGTAGCACAACAATACGTTACATTACAGTACTTACTTCATCACGGCAATAAGCATAGTTACTACGATAGCTATACGCAAAGCATTTCCCTTTTGTTTATCATGAAGTAAGTACATTGACTTCTGTAGAACTTAGCTTTCGGAGGACGGTAACTACGACACTTCCACATAGATTATCTTACAACACGACGCACAGTTTAGCGCTACAGTACGCGTATTTGAGTGACTAATGTTGTACTTAAAACATTTATTTTTAAAGATATTTGAAATACAATGATACAAAAGGTTTTCCGTGATACATTTCATTCCATTGCTGTAATCTGAGGATATAATTACATTTATCCTCGGGGTACACGCCTACTTTGTGTACCATGTGTGTGGCAAGCACAAGGAGCCCTAGCTAATATGGTATTTGTGTAATTTAAAGTGTTAGAGAAATACGGTACCGATGTGTAAAGTTGTATAAGCAGCTATCTGATCATTTAACTGAGAGAAACAAACATTTATTATACATCAGTGACAGATGTTTACGTAATTACACAGTTGGATAACTTCACACTTACCAAATTGTATTTTGTCTGTACTATGTGGACTGTTCATACTTTTTCGGATTCATTGTGATACTATGAGAGCTTTGAATGGTGTATTTGGTATGAGATCATGATTTTTAAAGTACGTTTGAGGCAGATGACACTTGACATGAGCAGAGAATTTTTTTTTTAGGTTTTGAAATTATTGGAGGATGCTACGACGATTTTGAGATTTGACTGAGGTGTTATGATGTTATTATTACGATGACTATGTATATTATGCTGTTGTGGTATGTTTATGGCCAATAAGCTGATGCTATATGAGTTATTTGATTATTCCTTACCTTACTCGGCGACACTTCTTCAATATTTCATAATAACTGATACATAGCATAAAGAGTAGTGGTTAGGGACTCTGGTTTGTGAAAAAGGATGTTGGAAACCGAGAATCGTACTTTAAGAGTTATGAAATGTGTGTATATGCGTGAATGTATCACTTTGCTGGCGACAATTTTTTGGACTCTATTATATTTAAAGGATTTTGTTTCTACAGATTTGTAACGCAAATCCTCAACCTGTGAAAATATTTTTATATGAGACTCTGCTGTCGTAATTTTTTCACTAAGTTTCCGCTACAGTGACAAAGGTAAGTGACCACCTGCACATAATGCGTCGTGGGCACCCAGCTGTGCGACAGTCGCCTGGGAAAAAAGCCATTAGTGTGTGCCTTTCAGAGACACAGGTAAAAAAAAAGGAAGCCATTATCCTCGTATTTACTATGCTTTCTACAATGGAATTTCAATAGCGACACCCTCAAACTTGAAAACATAAATTAAGAACTCTACAGTGTAATCATGATATTTACTGAAATAAGACATGAAACGTTGCTCATCATTTCGTTTTGCTAGTTGGAAGATTGTTTACTGCATTATGAAATGCCTCATGGCTAGTGAATGACGTTTCACGCCTTGCTTTGCCTATTTTGTTTAATATCTAGTTTCTAGCTCCACTGCAGCATTGGTTAAAATAAAATTTAATAGATGTACTAATATAGTTATTTTATGCCTACAGACCCAGTAAAAAAAAAATTATGATCTACTTCCAAGAAAACGAGGGAACATAAATAGGCATTTCCCTTCACAGGAACTACATAAATAATTTTTTTTACAGTTTAATACCTATGTCACATCTTAAGACTAAAGTGACTCATCACGAGAACATACGCTAGCAGACAAGATACCAAACATTTTTACTGTAATATTTTTTCTGCTTCAGCTTTGTCATGTTTAGATAAAAAAAATGCAAGTAAGCATAGCGAGCAGCAATAAATGTAATAATTTATGTCATTGCTGTTTGTATTATTTGTTTTGTGCCGCTGCATTGACTCGTCCCTTAGTTAAGCTAACTTAAATCTACTGAGCTCAGATGTTTAAGAGGGGGTAGCCTATATAAGAGAATGAGTTGCGATGGATTTGAAGAAATGCACTGAGAGGTTATATGAGAAAAGTACAGAAAGCAGGTATAGATAGGACTTTTTGGAAATAATGAACGAAGGGAGATCTCCGAGAAGTAAAGAAAGTTTTGTTTGCAAAATACGCAGTAAAACAAACCCTGACCTTTCCTTGTGTTACCCCACTATGTGTTTGTGTACCCTTGTGTATTTATGTTCTTCCTGTCTTTATATGTTTATCTGATAAGACTTAGTATTCCTCATCATAGTGAATGTAGCTTATGTTGCAGAATTTTTCTAATACTGTTATGTTATTAATGCAAATTATATTTGAGGATGTTATTTACTTTGTAAAGATGTTTACACATTAATTATTCTGTTTTGTTCTAATGCTCATGTGTGAAGTTGATGTTTCAAATTTATTCTGATCTTTTATGTATGTACGTATGTCGTAATTTTTGTAACACTGATGTATTTGCTTATTTCGATTCTTTTGTAAAGCCTGTACTACTACAAATGTTATCTGTATTGTTATGTTCTTTAAAGATGTATTTTGTACCTTTGTTATTGTATTCTTATGTTACAAAATTGTAATTGACACCAGTTCACCAAATTATGTAACTTGTGCACTCACAAAAATTGTTTTTTAAATGTCCTTAGAACCAGCAATGCTGTTATCGAGTCCCTTACTGAATTATTAACACACGTGCAAACACTATGAGTCCCTACTTCTCACATATTGTCCATATACTATGACCAACAGAAACTTGTGCAGTGAAATGTAATTTACAAGTGGTGGTTATAGACTTGATATATTATCCGCAAGACTCTTCAATGGTGATTGTGCACCTTCCACTGTAGTCCTTGTAGAGGTGGCCAGCAGCCATCAATTTGACTGTGGTCTGCACCTTCGATGGCCCACCAATACCATTATTTCTACAAGGACTGCAGTGGGTCTGCACCTCTGGTGGCCCATCAATAGTAATCTCTGCCAGGACTGCAGTGGGTCTGCTTTTTGATGACCTACCTACCGAGAGTCTTCAACGTTGACTGACTCTGCTGTGGTCCATTACCTGTCTGCATGTCAAGAGTCAGCACTGTCTGTCCGTTGGAAGGACAACACTACTTCTTCAAGACAGCTTAGAAATCCACTACTTCCAAGGGCAATTTCTTTTATTGCTCAGACTTTGAGAAAAACACTGCAATTTTACTGTGATGAACGATCAGGACTGTCTTTATGGACTGTGAGAAAATTTTAGCTTTTGACCAACATTGTATCAATAAGTGTGTGCATTTGATACCTTTGATAAAGTTTTTCATAATTACAATAACAAATTATTATTGGCCACTGCCCAAAACGATTTGTAAAATTTTTTGTGGGGAGCATGGGGGCTATGTAAGTAGGATGTTTAGGTTTTCTTATTTGTAACGCCATGTAGCGCTCTGTATAAGAAAAACACTGGCTGTGCTGTGTGCAGTCAGTTCGTTACACCAATTCTTACAAATTTCAAAACTCCGCCATCTCTCTCCCCACGTCTACCACTGCTGGCGGCTCACCTCCAACTGCGCAACGCTACGCGCTGTTAGCATCGAGCTGCCCAACACTACAATGGCGAGTAATACAACAATGCCTACCAGCCACTGATATATATATTATGACTAATAAGGTAAATACATTGTCTGTTCTGTATTAAAATCTTTCATTTGCTAACAATGCCTATCAGTAGTTAGTGCCTTCAGTAGTTTGAATCTTTTATTTAGCTGGCAGTAGTGGCGCTCGCTGTATTGCAGTAGATTGAGTAACGAAGATTATTGTGAGGTAAGTGATTTGTGAAACGTATAGGTTAATGTTAGTCAGGGCCATTCTTTTGTAGGGATTTTTGAAAGTCAGATTGCGTTGCGCAAAAAATATTGTGTGTCAGTTTAAGCACAGTCGTGTATAATTGTTCTAAGGGGACGTTTCACTGTGTGCATGGTGTTAACTATGATGCTGTTCTCACAGCAATGTCCAGCTTTCTGTGAGAGCCAATGGATCGAAATGTGTTTATGTCGGTTTAACACTTGACACAGATCTTGAAGTCATGGTGGACAAAAAAAAAAGTATGGCGGTGTACAAAGCTGCAGACATATACTGCTTCGATGTGTTACAGCGGAAAGCAACATATCAAACAAAGGCCCAGGGACACTCTATTTTAATTGATAGTCTTTGGGATATGGTGGTCCAACAGTGCAGGTGCTGAAGCGACTTCGATCACCGGTTACCTACTCCAGTGGAGCCGTACCTGTATATTTTCAGTAGGATCTCCACATAGCTCACAGACGGTACTTGTTTTTGATATATTGGAAGAGAGGAATACAGTAACACCTTATCAAATTCTCTACTGGGTTAGAGTGAAGTTTTTATAGCTCATAGGTTCTTTCTATTGGATGATTCAAAATAACGAAGATAGAGATAATGTTTTGGTGACAAATAAAAAAGCGCACAGCATTCCTCAGGGTGCAAAGTCCGTTGCTGGCGGCCGGAGTGGCCGTGCGGTTCTAGGCGCTACAGTCTGGAGCCGCGAGACCGCTACAGTCGCAAGTTAGGTTAGTTAGAATCCTGTCTCGGGCATGGATGTGTGTGTGATGTCCTTAGAACTAATTAAACCTAAGTTCTAGGCGACTGATGACCTCAGAAGTTAAGTCGCATAGTGCTCAGAGCCATTTGAACCATTTGTAGTTTGAAAACATCCGTCAATGCTGTAGCAAAATCTTTGTCCATCTTCTAGTTCACATATTATGTGGAATCTACCTAACTTTCCTCATAAACACTACTGTAACTGCAGGTACTGTCTTTCCTACTAGCTTGTGTCGCAGGAGAAAGATTTGTTTGGCACTGGCTTTACACAATGCAACGGGACCCTCTTTTTACCGTCTGGTGGAAATTGGAACATTTTGTCGTAGCTCTGCTAACTGTGTGCAATAACTCAGCTCACCATGTTTGTCTCTCCAACTTTGGCTCAGTTACAACTCAAACTGTGATGACCACATGGACAAGGCTGTAGTGAGACCGTGGCAGAGACCGAGGGAGAGTTACAAGGTGCAGAGGGACTGATTAAAATCACGATGGAGTTTTGCCGTACAGGGTCCTTAGCAGACAGGATCGAAAGAGGTAACTATATTCACGGCACTCTCCTATCTCAAAACTAATCTACCAGTGGTTGTAATCATTAAAATGTAAATCTCGTGTCACTATGGCCTCCTGTCGGGTAGTGTGTTCTCCAGGTGCAAGTCTTTCTACATCTACATTCATACTCCGCAAGCCACCTGACGGTGTGTGGAGGGGGGTACCCTGAGTACCTCTATCGGTTCTCCCTTAAATTCCAGTCTCGCATTGTTCGTAGAAAGGAGGATTGTCGGTATGCTTTTGTGGGGGTTCTAATCTCTCAGATAAACTCCAGTGGAAGACTCTGCAGGAGAGACGCTCAGTAGCTCGGTACGGGCTTTTGTTAAAGTTTCGAGAACATACGTAGGAGGGAGCAATATACTGCTTGACTCTTCGGTGAAGGTATATCTCGCGAAGAGACCATGAGGATAAAATCAATCAGCTCCGTAACTCTTTCGCGATTACTAAATGATCCTGTAACGAAGCGCGCTGCTCTCCATTGGATCTTCTCTATCTCTTCTATCAACCCTATCTGGTACGGATCCCACACTGCTGAGCAGTATTCAAGCAGTGGGCGAACAAGCGTACTGTAACCTACTTCCTTTGTTTTCGGACTGCATTTCCTTACAAAGTTGGTCGTCGGTAAAGCAGATGCCAGACTGAGATACGTAGGAAGAATCCTATGATCATTCCATTTTAAATCACTCCTAATGCGTACTCCCAGATAATTTATGCAATTAACTGCTTCCAGTTGCTGACCTGCTATTTTGTAGCTAAATAAGGGATCTATCTTTCTATGTATTCGCAGCACATTACACTTGTCTACATTGAGATTCAATTGCCATTCCTTCCATCATGCGTCAATTCGCTGCAGATCCTCCTGCATTTCAGTACAATTTTCCATTGTTGCAACCTCTCTCAGTGAACTTCCGATGTCATCCACCAGGTCATTTATGTATATTGTGAAAAGCAACGGTCCTATGACACTCCCCTGCGGCACATCTGAAATCACTCTTACTTCGGAAGACTTCTCTCCATTGTGAATGACAAGCTGCGTTCTGTTATCTAGGAACTCTTCAATCGAATCACACAATTGATCTGATAGTCCATATGCTCTTACTTTGTTAATTAAACTACTGTGGGTAACTGTATCAAACGCCTTGCGAAAGTCAAGGAATACGGCATCTACCTGTGAACTCGTGTCTATGGCCCTCTGAGTCTCGTGGACGAATAGCGCGAGCTGGGTTTCACACGACCGTGTTTTTCAAAACCCATGCTCATTCCTACAGAGTAGATTTCTAGTCTCAAGAAAATACATAATACACGAACATAATACGTGTTCCAAAATTCTACAACTGATCGACGTTAGAGATATAGGTCTATAGTTCTGCGCATCTGTTCGACGTCCCTTCTTCTCCAATCCTTTGGAACGCTTCGCTCTTCTAGAGACCTACGGTACACCGCTGCAAGAAGGGGGGCAAGTTCCTTCGTGTACTCTGTGTAAAATTGAACTGGTATCCCATCATGTCCAGCGGCCTTTCCTCTTTTGAGGAATTTTAATGGTTTCTCTATCCGTCTGTCATCTATTTTGATATCTACCATTTTGTCAACTTTGCACTGTGCTTCCTTCTCTAGATTGTCGCAGTCTTCCTCTGTGAAACAGACTAAAGACAGCTTTGGAAGAAGACATTTAGTATTTCGGCCATCCTCTGTGACCACAATGGTACTGAAACAGTGTCTGGACATTTTGTTTTGATCCACCTACCGCTTTGACATAGGACCAACATTTCTTAGGATTTTCTGCGAAGTCAGTACATAGAACTTTACTTTCGAATTCATTGAACGCCTCTCGCATAGCCCTCCTCACACTACATTTCGCTTCGCGTAATTTTTATTTGTCTGCAAGGCTTTGGCTATGTTTATGTTTGCTGTGAAATTCCCTTTGCTTCCGCAGCAGTTTTCTAACTCGGAAAAGAGCCACCGTGGTACAACAACCATCTCCTACGATCTTGCTTGGCACATACTCATCTAACGCATAGTGTACGATGGTTTTGAACTTTGTCCACTGATCCTCAACACTATCTGTACTTGAGACAAAACTTTTATGTTAAGCCATCAGGTACTTTGTAATCTGCTTTTTGTCACTTTTGCTAAACAGAAAAATCTTCCTACTTTTTTTAATAGTTCTATTTACGGCTGAAATCATCGATGCAGTAACCGCTTTATGATCGCTGATTCCCTGTTCTGCATTAACTGATTCAAATAGTTCGGGTCTGTTTGTCACCAGAAGGTCTAATATGTTATCGCCACGAGTCGGTTTTCTGTTTAATTGCTCAAGGTAGTTTTCAGATAAAGCACTTAAAAAAAATTTCACTGGATTCTTTGTCCCTGCCACTCGTTATGAACGTTTGAGTCACCCAGTCTGTATCCGGCAAATTAAAATCTCCACCCAGAACTATAACATGGTGGGGAAATCTACTCGAAATATTTTCCAAATTATTCTTCAGGTGCTGAGCCACATCAGCTGCTGAGCCCGGGGGCCTATAGAGACATCCAATTACGATGTCTGACGGAGATTCGATTTGTGAAATGATTTGGGTGAAGGTCACGGTTAAAGCAGGCTCAATTTCCTTCGATACTATTGCACTTCTTATCGCTATAAACACGCCTCCCCCTTCACTGTCCAGCCGGTCTCTGCGGTATACATTCCAATCTGAGTTTAGGATTTCATTACTGTTTACATGTGGCTTCAGCCAACTTTCTGTCCCTAGTACTATATGGGCGTTGTGACCGTTTATTAATGAGAGCACTTCTGGGACCTTTCTACAGACGCTCCTGCAGTTTACTATTAGCACATTATTATTGTTATTCCCTGTTGCATTTTGCCTACTCCTACCTTGCCGCGTCTCAGGAGGCGTCTTGTCGGGCCTAGGGAGGGAATACTCTAACCTAAAAACCCCATGTGCACACCACAAGTACTCCGCTACCCTTGTAGCCGCTTCCGGCGTGTAGCGCACGCCTGACCTATTCAGTGGGATCCTACATTTCTCCATCCGATAGTGGAGGTCGAGAAATTTGCACCCCATCTCTCCGCAGAATCGTCTGAGCCTCTGGTTTGGAGCCGAGTGGAAGGCTTAAACCAGAAGACCGCGATCGGTTCTGGGAACGATACTACAAATAGTTAGCTCAGATTCCACCCCGCGAGCGAGGCTTTCCGCCTTCATCCTCAGTTCGTACAGGCGGTTGGCGGAATTGGTGACCTCCGAACCCAGACGGCAGGAGTCATTGGTGCCGACATGAGCAACAATTTGCAGTCAGGTGCACCCAGTGCTCTCTATCGCCACCTTTAGGGCCTCCTTCACATCTCGGATGAGACCCCCCGGCAAGCAGACAGGGAAATAGCGGAAAGGTCGGGGAAGAAGGCCAGTGTTCACTCTAAGGGGCTCCATCACCCTCCTAACGTTGGAGCTCCCAATAACTAATAAACCCCTCCCCCCGTGTGCCTGCTCGGACCTTGCTGAAGGAGCAGCCACATGTCCACTCACAGGCAGAGCGGGCGATGCCACACGGCCGGCCTCCACATTTACTCTCCGCCTCGTGCGCCGCGAACGCCACTGAACCCGCCACTCCCCTTGGGGAGAGGGTGGCCCAACCGCGCCCGGTACCCGTGAAGATGTCTCGAAAGCAGGGTCAGTGGGTGAAGCATGTAACACCTGGGGGTGTACCTTGCGACGCACCAGACTCCCCACTGCCGCTACACTCCGAGGCAGCAGCCTGAAGACGGCTGACCGCGGCCATCAACACGGTCAGCTGTTCGCGAAGAGTGCTGTGTACGGACGCACGAGAAGCTGGCAAGTCACACATCCTATCCATCCTAAGGAATCAATTTACTGAAGAGACTGAATCAACTTTTAACTAGACTGCTAATTCACTAAAGGCGGCTGATTATTGACTAAACTGTGTTTTCTACAAGAAGTGGCTAGCAATCAATGAAAATAGCACTACCTGTCTCTGCACTGTATTGAAAACAAACACTAGCACTATGGCTGACTAAAGGGACTCTCTCTCTGACTGTGTTCAAAACAAACACGAAATCTATGGAACACTATTAATAGCACTCGACAATTAAAGCTTCCTAAAAGCAAAAACACACGGAAAAAGAAGTGACAAGTAAGAAAAATACCTTTAATACTTAAATAACGTAGCTCGCTGCACAGCAGACGTGAAGCAGACGGCGGTTAGGACGACACATTCGGTTTGACGCCACTTCGACGGGTTGCGCGTCGATGGGGGATGAAATGATGATGGTTAGGACAACACAACATCCAGTCCCGGAGCGGAAAAAATCTCCAGTCCAGCCGGGAATCGAACCCGGGCCCTTAGGATTGACATTCTGTCGCGCTGACCACTCAGCAACCGGGACTGGACGCTGTAATCATTAAGACAACGCGATGGGATCCACCCAATAATGTGGCTGAATGGTACTAAATTCCAGACAGCATTTCTGGCTGAAAGCTTGACACTATAGACCTGAGAAGTCATGGGATTTTATACATATTTAACGATGTCCATCTAGTGCTGCATTTTTAAGTGATTGAGAATGATCGCATACAGTGGATGGTGTGTTAGATGAGCAATCAACCATCAACCTCCCCTATAACCACGTGGATGTATCGCAGAACCTCTGTTACACTGTCTACATACTATCGATATAGAAGACGCATCTGCTAGGTAGTTGACACACTAACAAACAGTATTTGTAGCAAGAAGCAGTCGCAAATATTGGACTAATACCATGTTTCTTAGCTGCATCACATTCTAAATTCGGTGATAGTGTTGATTTTATTACGGGCTTACATCGCTAGCAATGTGCACCTACACTTTCGGTCTGTTAATACAGAAACCGCAATCACTATCCACGTTCAATATCTTGGTATTTGTGCGGAAGACTACTTCATTCAGAAGCACTAGCATACCTCGATTTATAAGGAAGGTATACTTTTCAGCATGGAGATCGTTGTCGATACTTGGGTGTCTGTAGAACGAAGACCGATTTATGCGGGGTTACAATAACACGGTCTTTGCGATCGTGTTTTTAATATCTGGTCGCTCATAAGACTATTATGTGTCTCTTCCTAAGACACACATGCATGGTAAACAAATGAGGCATGTCGATCCATCGCGGTTTTCCACTGAATACTGCTTGGTGCCACCAGCTCTCAGTAACTGGCGAAGTATTGTACTTAGTAGGCGGTGTGAATGGCAGGCTTATAAAGCTGGTTTTGGGGGTGTGAAGTGACTGTGGTTATTGTTTCAACATGTACAAAGAAAATGGCTGTGTCCAGTCATAATGGAGATATGGGTTTGACATGGGGGACTGCAGTTTAAAGGCATCGATAGCCATAAGGAGATGTCCAGTCATAAGAGGGATATTGATATTTCCAGAGCCACAGTCGTCAGGAGGAGGGGTTTCTGATACTTCGATCTCTGTTTAATGTTATCAGGTTGGGGCTGCAATCGAACTATGTGATTGTAATTACAGTGATAAATACGTCGCTGGTTTCCTAGGACAACAAAGTTTGTCTCTACCTCTCGCAAGAGCTTTTAGCCAGCAAACCCATTTGTTCTGGCCACAGTCTTCTTCGTCATGAGGAGCACGTGGCAGAGGCAAAGTTCAGGCCAGCTGACTAGTCGTTTTTTGCGCACAGCTGCAGGACAACTCCCGGCGATTATGCAGTCTGGACAGCTGAATAGCGAACTGATACTCAGTACGAGTTGAGCTGTCTTTTCGATCGCGTGTGTTGCATGTATTCTCCATGGACAATTGAACAATTCAGTATTGATCACTGCCAAGTGTTGGTCCTGAACGCATTGATGAAATCCGAAGTCCTACCACTCCAATTATCCCTGGACGCCGCCCATGGCTTGGATGGTGCATTCTGGTATACACGCACATCCATGGCTGCTACAGTTTTCTCTGGCCTCTGAGCGTTGGCAATGGCGGTGTACGAGGGGACAGGTGCGCTGTGTGTGGACGATCAGGAGGTGGTTGAAGTGTGTCAGGTTTAGTGCTTCTCAATACATCATAGTAATCTGTCTTTCAGTGGTATTTGCTGTTGTCTCTATCATATCAGGCAGTAGACCCTTCCTTCTCGTTCTCCTCCATCTCCATCTCATTGTAGCACCAGTACAAACCCTCCACAGATTGAAAATTTCAAAGTTCAGTTCAGTTGCACGCTATGTCTGTAAACAGTTACCTTCAACTTAATGGACTTTCTACCAAATGACGTAACTGTACTAGTATCGATCGATAGGAGGCAAGTGAAAAAAATAACAGTAGGGTTTGGATACTGGGAGGTTGTAAAAATGGCTGTGAGCACTATGGGACTTAACAGCTCAGGACATCAGTCCCCTAGAACTTAGGTTAGTTAGGTTTAAGTAGTTCTAAGGACATCACACACATCCATGCCCGAGCCAGGATTCGAACCTGCGACCGTAGCGGTCGCGCGGTTCCAGACTGTAGCACCTAGAACCGCTCGGCCACTCAGGCCGGCAAATTGTAAGGCATTTTCAGGGGTATATGTGGACTCTGACCTCAATCTATTGGTTATGAATTGTAGATTAAAACTGAAGAAACTGCGAAAAGGGGGAATTTAAGGAAATTGTACAATCTCTGGTTTAGTCAGTTTATCCAGGTCCCGAGTTTTAGGGAGAGCATAAGGGAACAATTGGCAAGAATGGGGGAAAGAAATACAGTTGAAGAAGAATGGGTAGCTCTGAGGGGTGAAGTAGTGAAGGCAGCAGAGGATCAGGTAGGTAAAAAGACGAGAGGTAATAGAAATCCTTGGGTAACAGAAGAAATATTGAATTTAATTGATGAAAGGAGAAAATATAAAAATGCAGTAAATGAAGCGGGCAAAAAGGAATACAAACGTCTCAAAAATGAGATCGGCAGGAAGTGCAAAATGGCTAAGCAGGGATGGCTAGACGACAAATCTAAGGATGTAGAGGCTTATCTCACTAGGGGTAAGATAGATACTGCCTACAGGAAGATTAAAGATATCCATGCAAGTGGTTCTCCTTTCTCCAAAGGTCTCAAGAGCTCAGATAGAAACCCAGTTCTAAGCAAAGAAGGGAAAGCAGAAAGGTGGAAGGAGTATATAGAGGGTATATACAAGGGCAATGTAATCGAGGACAATATTATGGAAATGGAAGAGGATGTAGATAAAGATGAAGATGAAATGGGAGATATGATACTGCATGAAAAGTTTGTTTCGACTCAGGTCTTTCAGTGCTCTTTCAAAGCCCCCGAGAGTGGACAACGTTCCATTAGAACTACTGACAGACTTGGTAGAGTTTTGTCAGGACTGGCTCTCCCATCTGGTCAGTAAGATATATGAGACAGGCGAAATACCCTCATACTTCAAGAAGAAAATAATAATTCCAATCCCAAAGAAAGCAGGTGCTGACAGATGTGAAAGTTACCGAACTATCAGTTTAATAAGTCACGGCTGTAAAATACTAGCACTAATTCTTAACAGACTAATGGAAAAACTGGTAGAAGCCAACCTCAAGAAAGATCAATTTGGATTCACGTGAGGCAATACTGACCCTACGGCTTATCTTAGACTTAGCTTTTGACAATCTTTCTTCTAAGGAAAGGCAAACCTACATTCCTAGCATTTGTAGAGTATTCCAGTCAACACTTTCTCTCTTTCAAATTCTGAAGGTGGCAGGGGTAAAATACAGGGAGCGAAAGGCTATATACAATTTTAACAGAAACCAGATGGCAGTTATAAGAGTCGAGGGGCACGAAAGGGAAGCAGTGGTTGGAAAGGGATTGAGACGGGATTGTAGCCTCTCCCCGATGCTATTGAATCTGTATATTGAGCAAGTTGTACAGAATACAAAATATAAATTCGGAATAGGTATTAAAATTCATGGAGAAGAAATAAAAACTTTGAGGTTCGCGAATGACATTGTAACTCTGTCAGAGACAGCAAAGGACTTGGAAGAGCAGTTGAACGGAATGGACATATCCTCCTTTCAAGCACTAAGATGAACATCAACAAAAGCAAAACGAGGATAATGGAATGTAGTCGAATTAAGGCCTGATATGCTGAGGAATTGGATTAGGAAATGAGACGTTTAATGTAGTAAAGCAGTTTTGCTATTTTTGGAGAAAAATAACTGATGATGTTCTAAGTAAAGAGGATATAAAATGTAGACCGAGAATGGCAAGGAAAGCATTTCTGAAGAAGAGAAATTTGTTAACATCGAGTATAGATTTAGAAGTATTTGTATGGAGTACGTGGACGATAAATAGTTTGGACAAGAAGAGAATAGAAGCTTTCGAAATGTGGTGCTCTACAAGGATGCTTAAGATTAGATGGGTAGATCACATAACTAATGAGGAGGTATTGAATAGAATTGGGGAGAAGAAGAGTTTGTGGCACAACTTGTCCTACCAACCGATTCCTTCTTTTAGTCATGTTCTGAGGCATCAAGGGATCACCAATTTAGTACTGGACGGCAGTGTGGAGGGTAAAACTCGTAGAGGGAGACCAAGAGATGAATACACTAAACAGATTCAGAAGGATGTAGGTTGGGGTAGGTGCTGAGAGATGAAGCAGCTTGCACAGGATAGAGTAACATGGAGAGCTGCATCAAACCAGTCTCAGGAGTGAAGACCAAAACAACAACAACAACAACAACAACAACAACGTGATTACAATTACTACTGTTAACCCGCTGCCCCACACTTTGTATAGACCCTGTACATACTCCTTCGACCTCCCACCTTTCCCATCTTTGCTGAAGACTGGTTCCCCATCTGAGATCTTTATATTCGTACAGCTGATTCTCTTTTTTTTCCCCGAATACCTCCTTAACTTTCCTGTAGCCTAATTCACAGAACAATTTCGGTCGAGTGGTAAAAAGTGAAGCAAATGCCTGAAATGGCATCGGCTTTTATTGAAATGGAAAAAGACAGTTTGCAAAGTTGCCCGTCTGTTGCCCAGTTTTACTGTCAGCGTGGCGGGTGTGAGGTAGGGCGATGTTACTAAATCGCATCGTCCCATGTCTGGCTAATAAACACTCGCCGAAAGGTACGACTTTTATCCAGGACGGCGCCCCACCATGCACTGCTACACGTGTGCAAGATGTCTCGCGCACATTATTTAGTGAGGATCACGAGCTGAGCAGCCACTCCCGGGTCCCCAGACCTCAGTACGTGTGATTATTGGCTGTGGGCTTAGCTGAAGTCTCAAGTCATCCGCGATCGTCCGACCGCATTAACGATGCTAAAAGACAACACTCGACGGCAGTTTTTCACCATACCTACTGGTAAGTTGTACAGAGCATTTCACAACGTTGTCGCCTGACTACAGGCACTGTGGGTGAATGACGGCCGACATACTGAGCATTTGTTATAAATAACATCTTTAAAACTCCATTGCTATGCTAAATATTACTTTTGTATCATATAAAGAGGCATCTGTTGGTGTACATCTACGTCTACATCAACATGGATACTCTGCCAGACACTTAAATGTAATTTGCAGAGGGTTCATAGAAACACCTTCACAATTCTCTATTATTCCAATTTCGCATAGCGCGGGGAAAGAATGAAAACCTGTATCTTTCCGTACGAGCTCTGCTTTCCCTTATTTTATGGTGGTGATTGTCCTCCGGGTGCGAAAATGTTTTGTTGACACCAAACTATATAGGGAGGCACGAAGTCGGTGATTGGAATTTCGTGAGAAGATTCCGTCACAACGAAAAACGCCTTAAATGATGCCCAACCCACATCCGGTATCATTTCGGTGACACTCTCTCCCATATTTCGCGATAATACAAAACGTGCTGCCTTTCTTTGAACTTTTTCGATGTACTCCGTCAGTCCTATCTGGTAAGTATCCCATACCGCGCAGCAGTATTCTAAAAGAGGACGGACGAGTGTAGTGTAGGCAGTCTCCTTAGAACATGTAACTGACCTACTAAGTGTCCTGAAAATAAAACGCAGCCTTTGGTGAACCTTTCCCACAACTTTTTCTATGTGTTCTGTCCAATTTAACTTGTTCGAAAAGCCGTAAATTCAACTAAAGATCTAGGTATTACAATTACGATTAGACCGATTTATCGTGTAACCGAAGTTTAAAGAGTTCCTTTTAGTACTCTTGTGGGTGATCTCACACTTTTCGTTATTTAGGGTCAGCTGCCACTTTTAGAAAAGGTATCTGATTGTGCGAAATCATTTTGCAGTTTATTTTGATCTTTTGATGACTATATTAGTCGATAAACGGAAGCGTCATCTGCAAACAACCGAAGACGGCTGCTCAGATTGTCTCCCAAATCGTTTACATAGATAAGGAACAGAAAAGGGCCTATAGCACTACCTTGGGGAACGCCTGAAATCACTTCTGCTTTACTCGATGACGTTCCGTCAATTACTAAGAATTGTGACCTCCGTGACAGGAAATGGCCAATCTAGTCAAAAAACTGAGACGATATTCCATAAGCACGCATTTTCACTACGAGCCGCTTGTGCGGTACAGTGTCAAAAGCCTTCCGGAAATACGGAATCGATCTCAAATCCCTTGTCAATAACACTCAACAAGAGCTAGTTGTGTTTCACAGGAACGATCTTTACTAAACCCATGTTGACTGCGTGTCAATAGACCGTTTCCTTCGTAATGTTCGAACACAATATATGTTCTAAAGTCCTGGTGCATATCGACGTTAACGATATGGTCCTGCAATTTAGTGGATTACTCCTACTACCTTTCTTGTATATTGGTGTGACCTGTGCAACCTTCCAGTCTTGGGGTACAGATCTCACGTTGAGCGGACGGTTGTATATGATTGTTAAGCATGGAGCTAATGCATCAGCATACTCGGAAAGGAACCTAATTTTTATATAGTCTGGGCCAGAAGACTTGCTTTTATTAAGTGATTTGAGTTGCTTCACTACTCCAAGGATATTTACTTCTACGTTGCTCTCGTAGGCAGCTCTTCACGATTCGAATTCTGGATCATTTACTACTTCTTCTTTTGTGAAGGCATTTCGGAAGGCTGTGTTTGGTAACTCTACTTTGGTAGCTCTGTCTTCGATAGTATCTCCAGTGTTATAGCGCAGAGGAGGCAGTGGCAATTTACAATCAATAACATACTTCATATACGACCAGAATATCTTGGGTTTGTCTGCCAGATTTCGGGACAAAGTTTCGTCGTGGAAACTGTTATAGGCATCTCGCATTTAACTCTGGCTATCCTTTAGAGAAGCTCGGAATTTAGCCCAATCTTAGCGATTTTGCGTCTGTTTAAATTTGGCATGTTTGTTTCGTTGTTTCTGCAACAGTGTTCTAACCCGTTTTGTGTACCACGGAGGATCAGCTCCACCGTTTGTTAGTTTATTTCGTATAAATCTCTCAATTGCTGCCGATACTATTTTTTGAATGGAAACCACTTCTGGTCTACACTTACATTATTAATTTGGAATGAGTCGAGATTGTCTCACAGGAAGGCGTCAAGTGAATTTTTATCAGCATTTTTCAATAGGTATACTTTATTTTTCGAGGATTTCGGGATTACAATATACAAACAAAGTCTCGCTACGACAACCCTGTGTTCACTAATCCCTATACCGGTTTTGATGCTCGTTATAAACTCGGGATTATTTGTCATTTGCACTTTCTTTAGTTTCAGTAAAAACCTAAATTTGGGAAATTTGTGGTAAGTTCCTATAGGACCAAACTGCTGAGACCATCGGTCCCTAACTTAAACTGACTTACACTACGGACAAAACACACACCCGTGCCCGAGGAAGGGCTCGAACCTCCGAGGCGAGCCGTGCGAACCGTGACAAGGCGCCCAAGACAACTCGGCTACCACGTGCGGCTCTCTCTACCTTCATTATTCCGTGAAATATTGACTTTTGAAATAATACGTACTTTTGCATATCAGTGCACAATATCAACAGCAACGCTTCCAAGACACTTCCCTGGGGCACACTCTAAGTTACTTTGATACTTAATTATGACTCTTCATCCAAGATTACAAGCTACATTCTCCTTATCAAAAGTAAGGCACTATGAGGTATCAATGAAAATTTGCGTCAGTTGAGGATATTTGATAATAGTATAGCCGTGGTACTGAATCAAATGCTTTTCGAAAATCGAAAAATACTGCATTTATCTGCCTTCGTCCATTACTTTTAGCAGTCATCTGAGAAAATAGCGAGTTGGGTTTCACGTGATCAATGTTTTCGGAAGTCTGACAGAATGACCTCCCCATGGCAACCTGTATGAGATACCTCGTTATTTTTTAATTTGGAATATATTCGAAGATTCTATAACACATCAATATCAAGGATACCGGACGGTAGTTTTGAGGATCACGTGTACTGCCCTTCTTGTAAACGGGTGCTATCTGTGATTTCTTCCAACTACTGGGTAGGGCTTTTGTTCGTGTGATAGACGATGGATTATAGTTAACAGAACTGCTAACGCAGCCGCAAATACCGTGCAGCGTGTTAAATTGAATGAAGCTCCATGCCTCGACCGATCCCTTGAGATATTTCAGCTGTTCTCAATGTTCGATGATCTATTGGAATTGGCCGGACGTTGTGGCCGAGCGGTTCTAGGCGCTTCAGTCCGGGAATGCGCTGCTGCTACGGTCGCAGGTTCGAATCCTGCCTCGGGCATGGATGTGTGTGATGTCCTTAGGTTAGTTAGGCTTAAGTAGTTCCAGGTCTAGGGGACTGATGACTTCAGATGTTAAGTCCCATAGGGCTCAGAGCAATTTGAACCATCTATTGAAACTGATTAAAGGTAAACACATTATATGAGCAGAAGCGTTCTCTTCTGCAAATGCTTTGCAAAAAAGAGATGACAGTCCTTTTTGAACAGCAATCTGTTGTAGACTAATTATTTGCAGTATTCTTAATATGGGAAAACCAATAATAATTAAACAGTATTTTCACCATATTTATAACGCATCTTCCTAGTCATTCTGGGAGTATGGATATACGTTATAACACACACAAAAAATATAGGCCATGAAAGAATAATGCGAATGAGACGAAAATCCGTCGATGTGTAGTACATGTACAGAACAATCTGGATGATTTATCCAACAGAAAATGCTTCAGAAACCGAGCAAGTAAGTAACGCGTTGATCCACATCTGGTGCTTATTCAGGCATTTATTCGATTCGGCATTATTAAGTACAGTTGTTGGATGTTCTCCTGAGGTATATCGTGCCAAAATTCTGTCGAACTGACGCGTTAGATCGGCGAAATCCCGACGAAAGATCCGTACCCAAAGACTGGAAAGTTGCACAGGTCACACCAATATTCAAGAAAGGTAGTAGGATAACATTAGATCGTTTTCTTCGAGGTAATTCATATTGACACATAAGAACGATCTTCACTAAATCCATGTTCACTGTGTAACATGTGAAGTGTTGACTGCTATTGACAAGTGATTTCAGATCGATTCCGTATTTCTGGATATCCAGAAGGCTTTTGACACTGTACCACGTGAGCGGCTTTTAGTGAAATTGCGTGTTTTGGAATATCGTCTCAGCAAATCACAAATCCAGTCACTGTCAGAGAAGTCACAGTTCGTAGCAATCGACGGAAAGCCATCGAGTAAAACGGAAGTGATTTCTGGCGTTCCAAAGGTAGTGTTATAGACCCTTTTCTGTTCCTTATATTTATAAACGATTTGGAAGACAATCTGAGTAGCTGTCATAGATTGTTTGCAGATGACGCTGTCGTTTATCGACTAGTAAAGTCGTGAGAAGAGCAAAACAAATTACAAAACGATTTACAAAATATATCTGTATAGTGCGAAAATTGGCAATTGGCAATTGACCCTAAATAACGAAAAGCGTGAGGTCATCCATTTGAGTGCTAAAAGGAATCCGTTATACTTCGGTTACACGATAAATCAGTCAGATATGAAGGCCGTAGATTCAACTAAATGCCAAGGAATTACAATTACGAACAACCAAAAATTGGAAGGAACACAAAGTAAATGTTGTGGGGAAGGCTAACCAAAGACTCCGTTTTATTGGTAGGACACATAGTCTCGTTAGTAGATCTGTTACATTTTCTGACTACACTACGTTTGTCCGTCCTCTCTTAGTCAGTCGTATCTGGTAAGGATCCCACACCACGCAGCAGTATTCTGAGTACATCGAAAAAGTTCAAAGAAGGGCAGCACGTATTGTATTATCGCGAAATATGGGAGAGTGTGCCACAGAAATGATACAGGATTTGGGCTGGACATCATTAAAAGAAAGCCGTTTTTCGTTACGATGGAATCTTGTCATGAAATTCATTAACTTTCTCCTCCGAATGCGAAAATATATTGTTGACACCGACTACATAGGGAGAAACGATCACCACGATAAGGGAAATCAGAGCTCGTACGAAAAGATATAGGTGTTCGTTGTTTCCGCGAGGTTTACGAGTTTGGAATAATAGAGGATTGTGAACGTGGTTCAATGATCACTCTGCCAGGCACTTAAATGTAATTTGCAGAGTATCCATGCAGATGAGGTGCTGCCCATAATGGTCCGAACGTTCTCAGTTGGAGAGAGACCAGGCGACCTTGCCGGCCGAGGTATGGTTTGGCAAGGACAAAGACAAGCAGTAGAAACTCTCGCCGTGTGCTGACAGGCATTGTCTTTCTGAAGTGTCTGACCGGAATGGCTTCTCATGAAGAACAAAAAAACAGCACGTGCAATGTCTTGGACGTACCACTGCTGTGCTGTAAGGGTGTGGTGGCTGACAACCAAAGAGGCCTTACTGTGAAAAATAATGGCACCCCGGAGCATGACTCCTGGTTGTCGGGTCGTATGGTGGTATACCACCACTGTCCATGACGTTTCCACAAACGCCTTCGGCCTGGAATCTCATTGGCTTGGGTAGAGCTGTCTTCAGTCCTGCTTCGAACTGAGCGAAAGTGCGTCTGGAGGCGCCCTGGAAAGCAGTGGGATACCTACTTGACTCTTCCAAATTGGACTGTAGAGTGTAACGTGGTTACCGGTTCCAGTGTCTGCTTAGAATCGACGTTTACGGTGATCCAGTAACAAGATTTTGATGTAATACTATTTTGTTCCCATCGGGATGCTTACTATCGCTGAGCACCCATGCCGCTCACCATTCGAATGCTTGATTTCGTTGAGTATCCATGGCAGGTGAGCCTGTCATTATCACCTTATGGGCATTTTAACTTATTAGAGTGGTTGTGGTTTGTGTTCCGCGTAGCGGCCAGCGTGAGATTTACAGCGGTTGGGCGGAAACGCACATCTAAATCAGTCACCCTGTTGGCGGGGTTCGAGGGAGGCGACCGAAGTGAAGCATTCAGCTTAACATCTGAGGTCATCAGTGCCCTAGAACATAGAACCATTTTAAGTCCCATAGTGCTCAGAGCAATTTGAACTCAGGATTGGAACCTGCGATAGTAGCGATCGCGCGGTTCCAGATTGAAGCGCCTAGAACCGCTCGGCCACAAAGCCCGGCGAAGCATTCACGTGGTTTGGGCACTTACCACAGCCAACCCCGTAGGAAACAGAAAACTAAGTTACAATACAAGTAGCTTATTTGCTAGAAATGTCTTTTATTTGCCCCGTACACATTTACAACACATTCAAGCAATGTCTGAAGATCAGTATGTACCTTTTGAACAGAAAGGTTTACATTTACATTGTAAATGAAACGTAGAATCAAATGCTTTGTGTCTTAAATGCAAAAACAGGCACAGTGGATATTTGTCGATTACAGCGCCATCTACCCTGATTGGGAAACAATGGTTTGGGTAGGCCGTAGGAATGGTTTTTTCCTTACATACTTTCCTGCATGACGGACTGCCACCGACTCGTTGTTATGTTCGTAGCTATCGCTTGGTCTCACGCTGTTAGTAAGGGACTTCTGTCTTGGTGCGTGACAGTGGATAAGTGTGGCGAACAGAAATTCGCGAAACACTGAGCAACAAATACTCTTAGGAAAAGCTACATACTCTGTGATTTACGAACTTTACCGTACATATGAAAATGCGTTTGTTTCATTTGACGGACGCCATACGATGCTTGCCCAGTTTCGTTATTCAAACTTTAATAAATATATCAGTTATTAATGTCTCAGTGCGTTTTCGTTAATTGCACTTTGCCGACAATCAACAGAGTCACAAAGAAAAAAAATTCCAGATAGACTACGAGGTAAAACCACTCGTAACAAACAAATGAGTAACCGAACGATTCTCTACAGTGATTTCGAATAAGCATTTCGCTTATTCTTCATATGTATAATCCTTTTCACGATTTAGCGCGTTTCCGTCAGTAACTGCAAATATATTGTTTTCATAATACTTGCTTACAGACTATATTACATATATGCAATGAAAAGTACATGCCTAATGACAAGGCAGCTTCCTCGCACTTCGAGCTTCATTTAAATAGCATTATGTTAAGAGAGTATTACTGCTGTTAAATATGTCACGAAACGCAACGTTAATGCTAGTATGGATGCAACAGGGAGAGGATTGTATAAGCGAGTATATTAAGTAATGTGGTAAAGTTCAAAGGTAATAGAGAATATAGCCTTTTCTGAGAGAACTAAGTGTTCTACATCGCACAGTACACTGAGATATCTGCCAACCACAATCACTCACCTTGGGCCACCACAGTACTGATGAAACACGTTGAAGACTCTATCACCACTAAATTACAATCAAAACATTTTTACATATATGGCAATGCTCTTAAGATGCATCACTTAAGTCATATACACTGAAGAGCCAAAGAAACTGGGACACCTCCCTAAGATCGTGTAAAGCCCCCGTGAGTACACGGAAGTACCGCAACTCGACGTAGCATGGCTCGACTAACGTCTCAGGTTAGAATTACATTAATACCTTCAGCTGCTGATGGGCGTTGATATATATTAACGAGAACAGGTGAAAATGTGTGCGCCGACCGGGACTCGAACCCGGGATCTCCTGCTTACATGGAGGACGATCTATCCCGGTCGGGCACACATTTCCACCAGTCCTCGTTGCTATACGTCAACGCCCGTCAGCAGCTCAAGGTATTAATACAATCGTAATTTCGTTCTAGACGGCCTCAGGTCAGCAATGGTGTCTGTTGTTTCGGACGAGACTCGTCCGACCAGGCAACAAGTTTCCAGTCACCAATAGTCCAATATCAGTGTTGAAGGGCCCAGTGCAGACGTAAATCTTTGTGTCGTGCAGTCACCAAGGATACACGAGTGGGCTTTCAGCTCCCAAAGCCCATATTGATGATGTTTCGTTAAATGATTCGGACACAGCGATGTCGGAGACTTGATATTGTACCGGATTCCTGATATTCACGGTACACCCGTGAAAAGGTCGTACAGATACAGCCTGACTTCGTCGCTACTTCGGAGATGCTGTGTCCCATATCTCGTGCGCCTACTATATCAAAATTTAAGTGAGTTTGAACATGATGTTAACCTGTCATTGTAGCAGCAGTAACCGATCTAACAACTGAGCGTGACACCTGTTCTCTTATGTTGCCGTGGCCGACCGCAGCGCCGTATTCAGCCTGTATTTGAATACGCATGTCTGTTTGGCGCTTCGGTGCATATTATTTAGTATTACCTAAGAGTATTTATTGCTCCATATTTCGCGGATTTTGCCTACTTCACTCAGCCACTACCACGTACCGCGACCAAACCAACAGGATAACTGCACTCATAATATCCTTAATGAGATATACGTCTGTGTGCATCTCATATCTAGAACACTACGCATGGCTGGTCCCATGCCATACATTCTGACTCGGGCAACGATCTGGATGTGAAAAACTGGCGATACCTGCAAGAAAATGACCCAGGTTCCGAGCCAGAACCACAATCCCACAACGAGGCAGCTTTCATCGAATAACCTGGTGACTGGAATTTGTTGCAGCTGCGGTGTTCATTCCTTTCTTATGGACCACTACCATGGAGTAACATTCGTAAGCAGCAACAATCTGATGTAATGAAAGTTTACTTTATTACTGGCGCTTCCTGGCACATTAAATCTCTGTGCCGGACCGAGACTCGAACTCGGGATATTTGCCTCACGGCGTTCTCTGCCGTCTGAGCTACCCAAGCACGACTCACGACCCGTCCTCACAGCTTCAATTGTGCCAGTACCCCGTCTCCTACCTTCCTAACTTCACCGAAGCTCTTCTGCGAGCGTTGCAGAATTGGCGCTCCTGGAAGAAGAAAGGATTTTGTAGAGACATGGCTTAGCTTCATTAATCTGGAAATATCCACCAGGCTGTGGCTGTTTGATACTGGGTACTTTATTACTGTTTAATTAAACAACTAAAAAATAAACCCACATTATATGAGCTGAATCACTAAGATTACATACTTCTGCAGAACTGATATTTTCATGTTCATTAGTGAATGACGGCGCTGCTGTTATTACGCAGTTTATTGGAATTTTCGTAAGAATCTTTACAGTTGCAGATTCTCAAGATAAGAAGGCTACACACAGCCCGCTACACTGGCCATATCAATGTAAAAGTTGATTCCTTATTTCCCTCGCAAAGTCCAAAACATCCCCACCACGCATGAGGTTTTGTGGACCTCCTACCACGCCGTACGTCAGCGCCGGCACGGAGACCTGTCTCTGAACTAACAGAGCGCTTCATTAATTCGGGCGGAAACACGCCATCACACTCCAGGACAGGTTCAAGATCCACCAGTGGCTGGCGATAGGTCGTACGGAGACGTGGTGTGGATCTTTTACCAAATAGGCGCGCCTCCACTGACGGAACAGTTTCTGTCAACCTGCAGACTACAGGGCCCCTCATCATACAAGATACTGCCAGTCAGCGTTTGGTGTTAGGAAGCCTTCCAAATTTCGTATATATACTCCACATTCGACATTCAAAATTATGTTTGAGAACATTTTTCATATTCTTCCCACTATTTGTAGTTAAAAAAGTAATATTTGCAGTAATCATTTTCTTTTTTTAAGCACTGTAAACTGAAAAACGTATTGATTTAATTTTACATATTTTAAAAGAAGAAATGTTGAATTTTCTCGCGGAGAGGATGAGAGACTGGAGCGGCTATATGCGCGCGCACTGCTTTGACGGACAGGTGGAGCGGAGCTAGATAGGAGCTGGCGTGTGTAGCTGGCTATCTAACTAGCAGGCGATAACCCTGCTACTGGCGGAATGTGTGCGCCACGTAGAAAGAGAGTGTCGTAAGGACTGCAAGTCTAGTCTACAGGCACGATAATACGAGTGCTTTTTCGAAGGGAGGGTGGTCTTCCCTGGCCCTCGCGACGTGTGACGGTGCCTCACGCCGCAAATTCTGAGATCGCAAACTATTAGGATGGTGCATAAGACCGCAGCGTTTTCTTCTGTATATTAATATTGTTATAGGTTTTGGATTTTACAAGGAGTGTTATACGTCATTGCGCTGGGCGAGGGATTTACGACAAATGCAGGTAAGGGACCAAAGTTCCAAGCGACTGGAAAAAAAAAAAAACGCAGATGACTCCAGTACATAGAGGGGTAAAGAAACGGACCCATAAAATTAGAAGCAATCAGAAGTTTGTTCAGGGAGTCAGAGACCAATATCCCACATTCTCAGTTCGATTATAGTAGACTTACTTGAGTGTAAGCAGCTTACGATGCTTCCTAAAGCCATGTCGACGTAAGTGCGAAATTCAGCTTGCCCTTTCCTCACGTTACATACTGAGAACTGTGTATGAAGGGCAACCTGCAGATTCCATATTTCTAGATTTCCGGAAAGAATTTAACAATCTACAACGGGGCACGATGTCAAAGAAACTACGAGTATATCGAATAAGTTCACAGATATGTGAATGGCTGGAAAACTTCTTGAATACTAGTACCCAGTATGTTGTCGTCGACAGAACGGCTGTTGTTCTTTATACAGGGTGAGGCCATCTGCCATTTGTTCCTCGGAGCTAATGTATTGAACATTCAGATAGTTTAGTGAAATGTCCACTATCCCTAGCTTTTGACATATTTTACCAAAAGCAGCTAGGATTAATAATTTCCTTAATTACCCGTAAAATTCAAATTTATGGAGGTGTTGAAGTAATGACAATTTAATAATTATACTTTGCTAACTTCCAGCATTCTGGAAGGCATTGTAGTGTCTCGAGAATTTCGGGGTAAATTCTAGAGACCCTCGTATTTCCACCGTCTTCAACAAGCGTTATTTTACAGATAGTTTTGGTGCAGTAGACACATTCTACTTTACCACACTCATGTGTGTGCAGGACGGACGTGTATGGGACGGATGATAGCCAGGATTGGCGACTACCTGCCCGCGCCTAACAAGGGGAAGGCCTCAGACACGGCCAACCGATTCGGCTCAAATTTGGCAGGTTGCTTGTGTAGAACCTAAAATGAAATATTCAAAGATATTTAGGGTCAACACCCCCGTAATTTTGAGAAAGCACCCCTAAAGGTTATGACGAGCAATGGACTCAAAAATGCTCTATTTACAATTATCTATCGATCACTTTGCATTTGCGGACCCCATACCTGATGATAGAATTAAACTTTTCCAAAAATCGAGGAAAGAAACTTTTACTATTGTCGCTCCTGTACCCACATGGTAAACGCTTTTCGCCGACAGCGGCGATAGCGGAACGGCTAAGGTAACTAACTGGCTGGGAATCGGAGAACCCTAGCGGATGTTATTATTTTCGTTTGTATTTTTCCATATCTCAATTGATAGGGATGGGATGGTTAATAAGGTAAGTAAATTAATAAAGAATGATAATAATAAGGTAGGCAAACTAATACTTTACTAACCAACGGCGTTGGGGTAATTAAACTTTTAAGCCTTGTCACATGACAACAACTACAAGTAACACTGGGAGGCCGCCAATTATGAAATTCAGATTCGATTCATACTGCTCAGGTTCGTAATCCGAAGCTGGCCGGATCGAATCTCGCACAATGCAACATTTTTTTATTATTAGTTTTTTGTAAATTAATGAATTGCTTACGATTGTTGGTAAAGGCGGATCGCTCTCCAATTGTACGGCCTCCATTTTTCCGTTTGTTTAACAGGGTGTACCAAAGCTGTCACTGATTTTCGACGATGTATAAGTTGCGCTAGGGACTGCATCTACCTTCTTTCGAAGTTGGCAGGCAACTACGCTGGGGCACGGGACAGAATGCACGCGGGGAGAGTTATGTTGTCCCGGTTGCCTCTTCGTCATATTTCATTCGGCACATTAATCATGGAGAAATCACTACTGTATCCGCCAGGATCGCGGCAGCCTAATGACGGAAAACAACTCTTTCCGATTGACGTCTATAAGGCTCGTGCTGGACACCTCTCTTCCAGATTCAGAACTATGATAAGTTTCGTGAATGAATACAGTGTTGTTCGGTAAATAACATATGACGAGTACTGTATGTAGTTTTTAATAATTAGCTCGTCTGTTTATGCCGTAGTAACTAGTTATTATTTGTTGTCATATCTTTCAGGTGCATAATCGGAGTAACGGAGGATGTACACCCTTCGAATAGCGTTGTAATACATAATTGGGAGCCTGTCACAGCGACGGTAACTTCCCGCTTGCCATCGTCTGTGTTTTGGTTTGTAAAATACAGATGCATTATCAACGCACTACCGGAAGCAGCCAGGTCTGTTTCTCTGCTTTCCAGGTTGATAGGAACGGCTATGGTCGAGAGATTTTTGGGGGTGACGAACGAAATGACTATTCTTGATACTGAGGTACTATACCATGAAGACGAAGCATAAGGTGATTCAGTGGAAGATATCCCGACTAGTGAATCGCAAAATTGTCATAACACTTCGGAAATCTCCACGTCACTGGGAATATGTAGCTTCATCCGTTCCCGATGAGTATCACGAACCGGTTACTAAACTTTTACTTCAAGGGGTATAGAGCTGTAGTTATGTCGTTAAGGCGGTAGCGCTAGCCAGGAATCATCCAAATTTGAACTTACATGTCCTCCTTCCGTTTCAGCGCTGTTGTTGCTCCATTCTTTTGCAGTGTTTGATATCGTCAAAGGAGGGACAAGATATATTTATCGCCTGGTATTTGTCGAAATTGTGGGAAAGTGTGTGGACATACGTCAACGAGATTCGACAAATCGGTCGTAACGAGAATGTAACAGCGAGAATACTTCAGGAGTGGGCTGCAGGTGCGGCGCTTCAATATACGGCCAACAAGGATTCTACGTCTGCTGCATCATTATCTTGGGCAAAAAATTTCAAATCGGAGTATAAAATTCGTCAACGGCGCGTCACTAAATACGTCTCTCATAATGAGGTACAAAATATAGAAGATATACAGAAAGTGGGAGCTCTTTTCAACACGCAAACGGCTTCACTTACGACCGGTTTTAATCGTGATTACGTGATCAACTCCGGTCATACAGTATGCGAGTATTGGGTGAACATTCGACGCACGTTATCGCATAAGGGAGAAAAACGAACCCTTGTCGCAGTTGGTAGTATAAACATGCTAACACATTTGTACACGGCGCAACATGCCACTACAGCCTCTGGAAAACTGTTACGTAAGGTTTTCCTGTGTTTACAAGATACGAATGTTACATTTGGTCCTCTGGTTATAGAAGAGGTCAATCGTTTAACCGACTCGTTGAAAAAATGTTTACATTACCTTCTCCAAACTGACGAATGCGATTTACATAACATTTCTTGAGAATGTCTAAAACCATACGTTTCCGATAACAAGTTTTGTCTAGTAGTGGATTCCTGGAGTGGACAAACTAATACTAAAATATATGACACTTTTACTGTGCACGTCGGCTGACTCTCGACATCTATAAACATTGTAATACCGCCCAACTGCACACCTGTGTGCCAGCGGTGTGATGTTGATTTCTATCGCCAGATTGCAATTCTGAAGCCTGGAAATAAAATTTTTAGTGTGCTTCTGGAAACCCAGCGGAAATTGGACAACCGCACGGATACAATAACTATTTACAACATAATTCATAACCAACTATCAACACCGATTTTTCAGGCAATGATATCGTATGCGTTGTACGCATCAAAATTAATTCCCGAAAAAAACTTGGCAGAAAACAGACATTTTTAAATGTAAACCGACTCTTGGGAAGGAACAGTGTAGCTTTCGAAAGATTGAAACAAATATAAAAATTTGCATTCATTAGATGTTCTTGGTGCCGTGAGTATATGACAAGTACCACCCATCTAGTTGTTCGACGAAAAGTGGAAGAGCCATTCTACTGTTACGTGTCCTCAGTCAAAGTGACCTTGGGGTAGTAAACAACTAAAATGTTACTCCAGAAGTTTCAGAAATTTATTTGCCTACCTTACTTTTATCATTCCTTATTGATTTACTTACCTTATTAACCCTCCTATCCCTATCAATTGAGATGTGGAAAAATACCAACGAAAATAATAACATCCACTGGGTGTCCTCGAGATTCGAACTCGGGGTCTCAGATTCCCAGTCAGTTACCTTGGCCGTTGCGCTATCAGTGCTGTCGGTAAAAACCGTTTGCTAAGTTGGTACAGAAGCGGCAGTTGTAAAAGTTTCTTTCCTCGATTTCTGGAATAGTATGCGTTTTCGGATCCCATACCCGATGATGAAAAATTCTCTATTTACAATTATCTATCGATCCCGCCAACTTTGAGTCGATTTCTCTTCATAACTTTTAGGGGTGATTTTTTCAGTAACGTGGCGGTGTTGGCCTAAAATATCTTAGATTCCTCCGTTTTAGGTTGTACACAAGCGACCTGCAAAATTTGAGCCGAATCGGTTGGCCGTGTCTGAGGCCTTCCATTTGTAAGGAGTTACACGTCCAGCTCAAGGGACAAACGCGCCGTCTCAGTGCGACGTCAAACATTATTTGTGAATATTTGAATGTTGTTGAAAGAGAAGAAGGAACAATTACTTAACCGTCTGTATCTTACAAAAGTAAGAGAAAGAATGAATGTCTTGTTAAACTTTGTGAGATTTGTAGACTGTATTTATGGAAAAATGAATGTGATAGTTTCTGACGGACCAGAAGGTTCCGAGCTTGCGAAAAATGTTTTAGTTGTATGAAAATTGTTATGTGTGATGAGAATATTTTGAACTCAATCTCACTGTATTTTTGAGTATACGGAGTTATTTTAAATGTATAAAAAATTTCCTCCAAAGTAGCATCTCATCTTGGGAGAAGAAGTTGTGCAGGACATCACAGCTGGCTATCCTGAAAAGAAGATCGGCGAAGCAACTCCAAGTAATTTCGATAGCCAAGAGGGAGTGTGAGTCTTGCACACCAGTACCATACTGACAGCCTTAATCACCGGAAACTGTGAGGCAACTGTTTGTGCCATGCTCTGGCAATCTTTCCCCAACTCCCTCAACATGCATTCTAACCTTAAATCTGCAGAAACAGCTGCAGTCCACCACCTAAGAACTGATCCTGACCTTCGAATCCTACCCGTGGACAAAGGCTGCACCACTGTTGTTTTTAACTGGATTACCTGGCAGTAGGACTCTTCTGGCTGTCAGATACTTCTACCTGCAAACCTTGCCACAGCGACCCCATTCCAGTAATCCAGCAAGATCTCCAGTCACTACTCAAATCCTAATGGTCTCGAGCAGAGGCATGCCCATCTCAGACCCTCTCCCTGATCTCTCTCACTCCACTAAATCCTACCTTCTACATAATTCCTAAAGTCCATAAACCTAATCACCCAAGACGCCCCGTTGTAGCCGGTTACTGAGAGATAGAATCGCTGCTCTCATAGGCCAACACCTTCAATTACCCCTACCATACCTTCCCATTTAAAAGATACAAACAATTTCCTCCAGCCAGCCAGAGTGGCCGAGTGGTTCTAGGCGCTACAGTCTGAAACCGCGCGACCGCTATGGTTGCAGGTTCGAATTTTGCCTCGGGCATGGATGTGTTTGATGTCCTTAGGTTTAAGTAGTTCTAAATTCTGGGGGATTGAGCACTACGGGACTTAACTTCTGAGGTCATCAGAGGCATTTGCCACAATTTCCTCCACTGATTCTCCAAAGAGTCCGGAATGTTAGTGTACAGGGAGGTTGCACCAATAGTGACAAGCATGGCACTTTTTCACAGTTCCTAATGCCCGTGGCCTTATTGCTTCTGAACAGTCCCTTTCCCAAAGATTGACAGATTCCAAACCAACAACCTAGTCGCCATGACAACTTTATCCTCGCCAACAATTTCTTCTGCTTTGAAGGCATTACCTACAGACAAATCCAGGGTATGGCTATGGGCACCCTCATAGCACCATCTAATGCCAACCTATTCATGGGCCTTATAAACGAACCCTTCCTAAAAACGGAGAATCCTAAACCCCACCCCTGGTTCAGATTCAATGATCACATCTTTGCTATCTGTAGTGAGGATAAGGATACCCAATCCACATTATTCAAGAACTTCAACTACTTCTCCCCCATTTGCTTCACCAGGTCCTACTCAATCCAACAATCTACCTTCCTAGATGTTGACCTCTACCTCAAAGATGGATACATCAGTACCTCTGTCCATATCAAACCTACTAACTACCAACAATACCTCCACTTCAACAATTGCCATCCATTCCATACCAAGAAGTCCCTTCCGTACAGCCTATCCTCACTTGGTCACTGCATCTGCAGTGATGAGCAGTCTCACTCTGAATAGATAAATCACGCAAGATTTGTTATTGTATAAGGTTGGGAGGATAATTATGGTCAGTGAAGGCTTCAGTGAGATATTTAGTCTCCCACCACCTCCCAAAATGCCACTGTCTGACCACAGATGACCATGCCCCTCATAACTCAGTACCACCCAGGACTGGAGAAACTGAATTACATTCTCTGCCAGGGTTTCGATTACCTCTTGTCGTGGCCTGAAATGAGAAATATCCAGACCACTATCCTACCCAGGCCTCCCATGGTATTTCGCCATCCACCGAACCTGCACAGTTTACTCGTCCTTACAGAGGTATGAGCCATGAGGTAAGGGATTGGGAGCAGGGGATGTGTAACAGACCTACATCCATACATTCTCCTGCCACTACCTACTCAAGTTCAGGCACCATCACAACTAATCCCATCAAAGGCAGGGCTACCTGTGAAACCAGTCATGTGATTTACAAGCTAAGTTGCAACCACTGAGCTTGTTGGTTCTCATGCCTACATAGAATGCAGCAGTCTGTCCACACAAATGGCCACCGACAAACTGCGACCAAGAAACAAGTGGACCACCCTGTTGCTGAACATGATTCCAAACATGATATTTCAATGACTGCTTCACAGTGTGTGCTATATAGATCCTTCCCACCAACACCAGCTTTTCTGAATTGTGCAGGTGGGAACTTTCCTGCAATACATCCGATATTCCCATAACCCTCCTGGTCTCAACCTTCATTAGTCACTGTTATCATCCATCTCACCCCTTTCCTGCACCCGTTCCAGCACTACGCAGCCATTATTCCACCACCACACCCAATCTTTTTATTTCCGTCCATTTCTGCTACTTCTCCCCCCCCTCCCCATCTCTCCCCTGCCCACCGTCTACTCTCCTCCACCCTCCCTCCCTGCCCCAGTAAAGTGCTGCAGGTTACAGTATACTCCATACCCCCACTCAGTTGCCACTGCCATCATGCAATGTTGCTGCTGCTTGCAGTGTGGTTTCAGTTGCCTGAGTCTGCAGTCGTGTGTGTGCGTGCGCGTGTGTGTGTGTGTGTGTGTGTGTGTGTGTGTGTGTGTGTGTGTGTGTGTGTGTGTGTGTGTGTGTGTGTGTGTGTCAACAATAGACACACACACACACACACACACACACACACACACACACACACACACACATACGCGCTCGAACAAAGGCCACTGGCTGGCACAACAACGACTCCCACAATTAAATCTTTCAATCAGCCACACAGCATCTCCACTAGATATTGAGTAGCAGCTTTCTTTCTCGTAATATTGTTACATTCTATCCTGGATTTTCCATTATTTCAATATGTATTATACTAATTCATGAACGAGATAGATGAGCACTTACAATAAAGGGCCAAAATGAACTCCCTTGGCCTCTTTCAAAACAGAAAGAGCATATATTATTAAAAAAATTCATATATTAGGGCCTACTTTTACTTGTACAATGTCAGGAGCATTCAAATAAAAATATAGATGTACTTCGGCAAAGTACCTGATCTGACTATTGTTGTAAGCATACCTGTATTCATTCCATCTATGCTGCGATCAAATGGTTAATTTTCCATACTTGTACAATGGAATATTTACACTTCACACACAATTTCCCTGTATAAAACTGATTTTGAATCATTTTCCACATAGTATTGAGCACATCAGTGGCCAAAAATTAATTAAATAAAAATGTCCATTTGCAGTGGATATGTACAAATTGTGGCTTTACTAAGAAAATTAAGTTTTATGAAATTATCAACATGTCTTTGAGAAAGCTCGAGTACAAAAAGCTTGTATAAGATACACTAATTACATACATTACCAGCGTTTTCTAATCATAATGGTGCCGCTAGGCATTGGGGATATGGTATACTTAGAGGGTATTGTTAATATTTTTTGGAGTTTTACACATATTGAAATATTTGAGAAGGTACTCCACTATTACTCAATTTTCCATTTTTAGATCACCTACAGCACAACCGAATGCCAGAAAGAAGGTCAACTGTTTCAGGAACTACAAGAAGTGGAAAGAATAGAATCCCATTAGTTGTCAACTGCTTGACACCGGGGGTTCTAGAGACTTATTTCCATAGCGGTACAAAAATATTTTGCTCACTCCAGTAACTATTCTCTCTGGAAATGTCACTGGGTTACCTGTAGTGGTAGCCTGTTAAGTGTCAGAGAACAAAAACTGTGAGAGAATAATATCTGTCAGAGGTTGGAAATAACAGCTAGTACAAATAGAGAAAAATAACATTGGGCAGTTAAAGCAATTGGAGCGACAAACTAATGGCCCAAGGGAACTCTAGTACATGTACAATGCCTTTAAGGTTGCTCCTATCAGCAACCACTCTGACATCAACTTTATTTAATTTTTGTGCTGAAAGTAGTGAGAGCGCACAAAATAACTCATAGTTGTTCTACATGTCATGTATCAATAGATGGCGCATAGTCTGTTATTTCCATCTTCCAGGTGACATATCCCTCCCTATCATAGCCAGATCTCAGGTGGCGCAAAGCATACTATGCTTTCACGTCAACTAATCTGTTTACAGAAGATCAGTGTTATTTAAGTAACTGCTAGTATCATACGAGCAGTTATCACAGTAGTTACTATCAATTATTTCTACTTCTCAATAACCAGTTATTTTATTTTCTTGTCACCTCTATTGTACACTAAAACTATTACTGCAGATGTTTTCCCCAGTATTCAGTAAATCAGTCTGCCAGGAAGTTTCATATCAGCGCACACTCCGCTGCAGAGTGAAAATCTCAATCTGCAGTAAAATTCATTTTTTACAGTCTTCTATATATATCAAGATAGACGACAAACAATGTCATATAGTTATTAGCCATATCAAGCGAGAACAAATTTCCTCTCGGTCATACCACTACACTTCTTCTTCATACAGTTATGAAGATTCCGTAACCTAAACGGCAGCAAATGTCCAGGGCTGTTAAAATGACAATTTTTCCTGGGCCCAAATTGATTTGTGCTACTTGTCAACTCAGATTATACATAGTTGAGGTAGACCAAAAGATTTATACAATCTGTAGGTATCTACAAACATGGACAAAGACAACAGTATGGATTGTATTGTAACAATAATCACAGTGAACGAGACTTTACAGTGAAATATCAAACCAGCTGCAGGTGCATGAACGATTTTTAAAGTTATACACATATGGACCAAAAATTCACACAATGCAAAGCAATGATCAGCCTTGATTTTAGAAATCTGCCACCACAAATATAAAACATAGTTAATGATTTCAGGCTGTTCTGTAGTCGAATATCTTGGTTAAATGGTGCCATTGTTTATTGTTTGGACGTGGAGTTTCCTATCTATTATTACATTATCATCATTTCATCACACTTGGATGTCCCATTATGGTATTAATCCTTTGAGTTATTTTCTCTTTGTTTTTTATGTGTTTCTTCGCTCTGTTTGTATTGTTTAATGGGAAGAACTTTAGCAACTGAAAATTTAGGACTGAAATACTTCTCTGTGAGCTGGAAGTGATTTATGTGTGAAAGAGATACATGGACATGGCTGAGACAGTTCAATAGTGTGCGTGGAAGAAAACTCTTCTGGGAGAGCTTGGCAAAACCGATATGAAAGTGATATTCTTTGGATTACTTGAGACTTACACAAAGTTGCTTGGAGTAGGCCTACACCAAAAATAAGAAATACATTAAACTTTAAAGGTCGTTCTTAATAAAAGCCATACCTTTCAGCTCAAATGTTTGAATTAATTTCAAGAGTTATTGTCATTTGCATTAATTTTTTGGAGTTTCGTAAGTTAATGGGTAATTTGAAGGATCGGGTGATAATATTGGAGGAACTGATATAGTATGCGGTTTCTTACAAACAATTCCACCAGAATCCGAAGTAATTGTTATTGCTCTGAATACCTTCTCAAGTGAGGAATTGGAACCGAATTTCTTAAATGGTAGATTACTAGACAAAGAAGCAAAACTTGTTACCTTTAGAATTATTAAGTGGACAGTAAATGAATTGCCATCGTCGACAGCATCTGACAACAAGGTAAAAGGAAGTATTCAGAAACAACCAAGTCTCAAGCTATGTATGATGCAGCCAAAGCTTTGCCTAGAAATAAGATTTTAATTTTGCGTGTTGATATTGCGGATGCTAGGAGTTGTCAGTCAACTACAAAGTAAAAAGTGACAATATATAACAAAATGTTGCTGTACGAGTTCACATAGAGATAATGAGTGCCTAGTGGAAAAATCTAGTGTCCAAACCTCCACTCCATTTTCTAAACATTTCTGATGTGTTCTTCTATTACAGTTCAATAGGAATGACAGCCACGGAGGCAGTCAGACACATTTACGCCACATGCGGGATGGGGATAATGCCATCAGACAAAACGAGAAAACCGTATTCATGCCGTGATCTAAGAATGATCATTTTGACATTATGAAACCTCGACTGTCTTCCTGAATGTGCTGAATCACTAAAGATGTTATTAACTGCGATCAAACACATTGATCCACAATAATCAATTTGCCAGTTCTCGAGTACGCTGACATTGTTTATTCTACCATCGTGCGACATCTGCATGCAATGGAGAAGGTTGAAGAAGGTACCACATGCTCTAAGCCGAAAACACAAAAATCAGCTGGTGGACGTATGTGATCACGAACAACGAGAAAAGCAGTTTGCTCGAAAGCAACGTTGACCATTCCTAACTTGTATCGTTATAGCCTTATAGGTGACGAAAAATGGTGTCTTTATCCTAACATCATAAGGAAAAGGAAAGACTGGTTGCCCCCAAACAAAGCAGTAACTTCCCATATAAAAGCCTGCATGCATCCATAATATTATGCAACTAGTTGAACAGTGATGGTATGGTGTACTACAGATTGATGATATCTAGGGGAAGCAGTTACTGACAATAGATGTAACCATCACTGAGACATCTTGTGGACGCAATTCGAGGACAACGACCAGGCGGACTGCGTAAAATGATGCTACTCCACGATAACGGCCGCGCCCGTTCTGCTAGACTAGTGTAAAGTTTTTGATCAGAGTTGGATTGGGAGGTCGTTCTGCTCTCACCTTATTCCACTGATCTTGCGCCCTCAGTTTTTCCTGCTCTCTATCGAACAAACTTCAAGCTAAGCCTTGCCGGATGCAAAAGGTGCTCCTACCATGGCTCGACGAGTTCTTCACCTCAAAACCACTCGATGCCTACAGACATGGGGAAAAATACAGTCTATTGGAATTGAAAGGTTATCTCAGCATTGATAGTTACACATACACACCCTAGTCATCGATAATATATTCTCCTTCACTATTTACAACAGACGTGGGAAGCAATGCCATTGTTGGGTTTTTCTGTATGTAACACATATATTGGGTTAGTGCATAAGATTGCTTTTGGGGCAATCTAACATTGCAGAACTGTACTTCTATGTTGCGTTTATTTTTTGGAGAGATTTAGCTAAATTTGTTTAATAAACAGAAATGAAAATAATTTTTCTTTCTCAGCTGTTACTGGAAGTTTTCCAGGTGGCAAAGTGGATTGGTTTCTAGATTTGAGGGTAACAGGATATTTAGTTAATTAATCTGTTCTTTGATGGATGTGAACGAACTGGTAAATTTCTCCAACCTTTAAAATTATTCTTATTTGATTCATGTTGAAAGCATAGTTTTAGATTGTGGACTGGAATTTCAAAGGTGCTCTTCTAGTGTCAGGTTCACTAAATAATTATAATTTACGCACTGACAATTAAATGGCTGGATGCTGCTTGTTTTGAACTGAACCCTCTGAGTTTTTTAAAAAGGGTGATAGCTATAGCTGCAGCTCACAGAAAGGATTCAATAGTGTATATACACACACTAACAAGGGGAGTGCGAGGGTTGGGAAATGGAGTCCGGAGTGGGACGGCGCGTGTTGGCAGCACTAACACACAGAGTTACAACGCCCCAGCCATACGGCCTTATGGCCATCCATTCACGAGAAAAACGCTCCGAAACTTTCAGTCCTACAGTATATAATACCCATGTGTCCGCTCACTGGATATACAATATTGGTAACAATTCGTGCTTCGTATCGACCACCATGACATTCGGTTCAAAGTATGAAAAGGCTCATCGCGTCCAAGAATCGTGCAATGACAGTATGACTTAGTCGCTCTGCCATTCCATTTCGTAAATGAATTTGACAAATACTTTGCAAATATACTCATGACCGTTGTATTTGCTGAAAATTATCGGAAAGTCAAAAGTTACTGGCACTTTTAAATCTATTGCTAAGTTTGTGCATCTGAAATATATTAACTACGGTTAATGATAAGTTTCAAATTCTAGAAATGCTACCGGATGGAAGAAAGCCAAATTTGAACAAATATGACTTTGGGTGTGTTGCATAGTGGCACATTCCAAAGAAAGTACTGAAAAGGAACTAGCCCATTGAAATGTTTCGTGACTGGAAACTGTCCAAGTAGCCACATAATATGGTGCGCCAAGCAACACAAAATTGTATTTGGGAGAGATTTATCTTTTGCTAAAACTACGTTTCTATTTGAAGGGGAAGGCAGTGATGATTGTTGAAGACCAAAACTAGTTCTGTTTCCTCAAAGTTGGATCTTGAAGAAGTCCTTGATTTTCTGCAGTTTAAAGAATGTTCTGCATTACGTTGTTCACTTGAATGAAGGTAACTCAAGGCCCACGATATCAGAAGAAGTGGAAACGAGCAGAAACTTTGCGGAAAAGCAATAGAATAACAAGAAAATTTAGGTTTTTCAAGGATTATGCAGTGTTTCCCTTGAATGCAAAAACATCAGAAGTGTGAAGACGTTCAGGTTAGAGCCCACACAGAGGTAAGTTTTCCAATTTTTCCTTTATTGCTTTTTTGCATTCTTCTTCTTCTTATTTGCTGTAAGTGGTGCATGAGGCATGAAGAAAAGTTCCATTACATGCCTAAGTCAAAGTATCACTGACATTGCTGTGAATTGAGCATCCTCTATTTCCAGATCTGTCTTACTATGCTCCACTTGTTCAAAGTAAAAATAGTCATATCTTTTTCACTAAGAATGCTCCTTAGATGTACAAAATCGATTCCTGCATTATGTTCCTTCACTACACCAGGTCTCAATTCATTTATGGAACAAACAGTGTAAAGATTAAGAAAAGTGTTGTATGCAAACAAAAAAAAAACTTTATGCAGACTGAAGCAGGCACCAAGAACTTGATTTCCTTCATAAAACTGTCATGTTTCGACAACCCAAAACTCAACATAGAGACATCTGTCAAAGTATTGATGATCATTATACTCATTTTGCTTACATATGTAGATAATATCCCAACTTTTTTTTTTTACTATTACATAAAGTCACCTACATTGAGGAATGATTTTGGTTCTCCAAGTTCTCACATTCAACATTTTTAACTAGTTCTTAGACTAAATATGCAGAGCAACAGTGGCAAAATGTTTACTCAGTGACACATGTTGAATCTTTTCAATATGTTCATCTAGAATAAAGAAAGACTGTAACACTGACCACAAGCATCTCCACTGGATTTGACTTCCATCGATGTTTTCAAATGGATCAAGTTAAACCAGATGGAGAATTAACTGTCATTATATACATCGAAAAACACATTAAGTGATCCACTTCGTCTGGTCATAGCAGCGAATAGCATTTAAAATTTCCTTTTTGTAACACAGGCCGTCTACTAAAATAGCTATGTTGATTCTGATAGTCAAAGAATTCAAGTGATCCTTTAGTAGAAATTTTTGAAATGATGAGATATTAGAAAGTGAAGAAGACAGCAAAATAAACCAACAAAAGTCTGTTATGTGTTTCACTATGTGTTATGTTGTAGATCTTTTATGAAATGGAGACAGAAGCAGAATATCCAAACAAAAACTTTGTCATAGCAGTCGCCGAAGCTGAAAATACTGTTTCTGGTAACAGATTCTTCAAGAAGATGACTGACATAGATGCTCAAGCCATGGGGTGTCAATTACGGAAGTGGGAACACTTGTATAGCTCTCGTGTAGAACGGATTTTACATCCACACGCTTCAAAGGCCATCTGAATGTTTGAGGAACAAATATTTTACCAAAAGTAGCTAATGTATTAGAGCTATGTGCCAAGAGTGCACGTTTCAATTGTTTGTGTCAAAAGCTGGGGATAGTGAATTTTATGGGCAATTTAGCACCCCCACATCAATTTATTAAATTGTCATTACTTTAGGAAATTATTAATTATACTTTAGGCATTGCTAACTTCCAGCATTCTGGAAGGCATTGTAAAGAATTTCGGGGTAAATTCTAGAGACCCTCTAAAATAACGCGTGTTCAAGAGTGTCGAAATACGAGATGAGTGTGGTAAAGTAGAGCTGTGTCTACTGCACCACAGTTATGTGTGTGCAGGACGGACGTGTATGGGACGGATAATCGACGTGGGCAAGTAGTCGCCGATCCCGGCTAAGGAGTTACACGTCCAGCTCAAGGAATAAACGCGCCGTACTCCGTGCGACGTGAAACATTACTGTGTGAACATTTTAATGTTGTTACATTCGTAATTGTCCCTTCTCTTCTTTCAACAAGACAACTGTTTGAATGTGATTTAGTTGTAGGCAGTTTTCAAAGTTTAAGAGAAAGAATGAATAAGTAAGGTCCAAACATACAACTCTCACAATTTTCCATAAATACATGTTTTGTAAGCTCGGAACCTTCCGGTCTGTCCGAAACTGTCATGTGTGATGAAAATACAGTGAGATTGAATATAGGATGCTACATGGAGGAAATTTTTTATATTTTAAAACTCAGAGAAGAAGTCGTGCAGGACATCACAGCTGGCTATCCTGAAAAGAAGATCGGCGAAGCAACTCCAAGTAAGTCCGATAGCCAAGAGTGAGGGAGTGTGAGTCTTGCACACCAGTACGACACCCTTATGCTCTGGTGGTTTCCGGTGATTGCATTAATTGGTACATAGAAATATTAAAGTAATCATCAAGTAAAACAATTTATTGCATAATTTGGTAAACCATACTGTTGTTTCTGACAGAGTAATTTGCAGAGAACTGTCAATGTCGGAGGCAGCCACTTCCAGGTACGTTAGAATCAGCTGTCCATAGACCATCTCGCATTTCCAAGTGAGAAATAATTTTGACAACCACGGCAGACAATCAACAAAGCCCTGAATTCGTGTCCTAAGCTAACCACAACCCCATGATGTGAAATGCGTCAGAGAGAATAGCAATCTGCGCATACACACACACACACACACACACACACACACACACACACACACACAGAGAGAGACAGAGAGAGAGAGAGAGAGAGAGAGAGAGAGAGAGAGAGAGAGAGTTTTAACACTGAAGCAAACTAATCTGAAATGATTGTCGCACTGGCTACATGAGCTACTAACCAATGAGCAGTCCTCATTAATAATTATTTCCACATTATAGGTGACACAGGCAGATTCCAGGAGAAAAAAGAATGAATAAAAATAAGGGCAAAGAAAACTATTATTTTTCTTTCTGTCAAACAATTATCACAGTAATTTTTGATCTTATAAATCCGATCAAAAGACATGTAAACAAATTAATAAGTTGAAAAAAGTTTCATTTGTCGTTTTTCGATCCTACAACCTTCTACGTCATGTTTATATGATAACCATTGCGCTAGGCCACAACGCAGGTACGTAGCTGGTGCATATGTTTGAAGTCTCTATTAAACCTATAGAAAAATTATATTATACGAACTTAACAGTGTACAATATCATCCTTCAGTGCTTACGATAGACAGCAAACATTGAGTCATGTTCAATTTAGCAAAATCGAAAATTTCCCCAATGAATTCTTCACCTGAAAACCATGCCATTTCTGAGTGCATTTTTAATCCGGAAAGGAAGTTCTATCAAATAACCTTCATGGATTTGAACCTTTTCCACTCTCTGAGGCACAAGATCAGGCGAATAATGTGGGTGTGACATGACTTCCCAACCCAACTTATGCTAGACTGACAAAAAAAGTACTGTACGGAATGCAGGCAGGCTCTTTCACGGATCAGTATTGCTTCACGTGGACTTCCTGGTTGCTGTTCTTAGACTGTCTCTGCAAGACACCTTTTCTGTTGACAAAAAATGTCAGCAACGATAGTTACATCTTGCGGAAGTAATTCATAATACATCCCACCATCGTTGTCCCCCCAGAACCATAGCATAAAGACACAAAGAAGCAACATCCCATACAAAAAACTGACACTAGACTGAGGCCAAACAATTTTTCCTTTTCCTTATGTTAACATTGCATGCATTCACAAAAGATAAAGGATTAGTTATCACCAGGATAGTGCTGCACTAGTCTAGGGAAAAGGTAATTTTATCGACATTCAGAGAAGGTGCGGTTGGGGGATGAAATCTGGGGCCGCTGGCAGAGTGCCGTAACGGACGACAGCCAGCAGGCCAGGCAAGGTAAACATGGCACCTGCCGGCGCAGAGCTGCGACAGCGGTATTGCATGCACGATTTGTTTTGAGTGGAGCAACAACAAGGTAGGAAACTGCAGCGTTGCTCTTAGTTAGAGAGAGACAGAATTTATCCCTACAATTGATTCTTACAGGTCAGCCATTTACAAATCGCCGCTCCTGGCTCTGGCCTAGTGCCCCAACTCATACATTCACTGACACTATTGGTTTCTCCCTTGCTTCTGACATAAATATAGACGGGCAAGTTTACCTTGACAGGGTCTGCCAGGTCAGTGGAGCGTCGGGACACACCTGTGCTGGTCTATGCTGCCAGACTGCTATTACACCCTCCCCTGGTGTTGTGTCCCCCGATGCAGAATATAGCCCGAGCAACTACATATAAGCATTCTGCATAAATTTGTACTTTGGCCACTATAAGCAATGTTGGAGATTGTCACTGTTTCTAAGTTGAAGGATGCCGTCTTTCAGGCAGACCGTGCTGAGATCTGCAGCGGGTCCAGGAGGGACTCGGCCACTAGACTAGAGTGGAACCGAGTTTGCTTCCCACCTGGCGTACTGGATCCGGGCGAGGCGTACCCTGAGGGTAGCACAGCAGCGCTGCGACACCGCCAGAGATGGCGGCGGGTGTTGCCATCCGGCAAGCACAATTAGCGGAAAATTTCTGCACAGCATCCAGGTGGGCGTGGGTTTGAGTCAGGTCACGTGTTGGGAGCAGCGGTGGCCTGAGGGCCACGGATGACCAGTACATCCACCTTCATCCCTTGGTCGGACAGAGCAGGCCTAATGGGGCAGAGCAAGTTGCAAGTCGCTACGCATCGCTGGGTGGTGACCGGGAGAGCGGCGGCCGAGTTCCGTTGGCAGGCAGCCTTGATAACGACAGCAGCGGCGTCGGCATACCAGGAGTCTGCTGAGCCGGCTGGGCTTTCAGCGTGCTGTCCGTCCGATGTCCTGCCACTACGCTTCACCATCAAATACTGTAAATTAGCTGAATAAAGCAATGCTACTGAATACCGCTGTATCACTCTGCACTGCCCCTCGAAATTCTTGAACTTGCTCGGCCTCCTGACGAATCTGAGACCCACCACACCGTATTTCAATTGTTGCGGGGTTGGGGGTCAAACCCGGGACTCCACATGGCAGACCTGAAGCTATCTCTATTTGCTCATCATCAAGTGGCTCATGAAATACTGAACATTACATCTCATTTTTTAACCTTTCTGTTGCATGCAAAATTTGCAATTTGATCATGATCATTCCACCATTGTGCATCACATGACCCAGATCTCGAATACACTGGCGTGTAGATCGCATTTTTGTAGATTAATCTTTCCGTGAAGGTCTTCCTGAACTTAGTGGATCACTAATGTGAAAGTAGTCCTCCTTTAAAGGAGAAAACCATTTTCTTGCTGTGCTCTGCACCATATATGAGGATAATGCTATTCATCAGATGTTTCTGGCTGCCTTCGCTGCTCTCAGCCCTCTACTGAACTCAAGAAGAAAATGTTCAGATTATCTCCAAATGGCAAAATGTAGTGCCAAATGGAATAGTTTTCCATTTCTAGCGTCCACAGCTCCACTCACTGAGATAGCAACAGTGAACTACAAATTAAAATGGTAATTGATAAATAAACCCATAGCAACATGCGAAACGTAAATGACACATGTAAGGTTGACATACATATGTTACATAATTGAGCGTAAAGTGTTTTAATAAAGTGTATGAAAAAAACATTAATAGTTTCAAAACTTTCAATTAACTTGTGTGTTTGCTATCAGCTTTGTCATATACTATCTTTTGGTTAATCCCGATTGACACACAATAAATGAAACTTTCCACTGAGAACACATCTAGGTATATATGTGATACAGTAGCTTTTCAAAGTAGTTGAGAGGAAAAGTAACAAATTAAAGGAAACTTCTGTATTCCCAGTACTACTTCATGATTTCAAAATAAGTGGTTCACAACTCGAACAGTTTGTTCTTATCAATACTGTTAATTAAATGAGGTCTTAAACTTAACATTTCCATGTGTAACTACAGACTGGATAACAAGATTGTTATATTAACATTTAATAACGTGCTTTCTCTCATACAGATGGAAGGTATGTCTTTGTGTCAACTCTGACAGAATGGAAAGTAAGTTCAAAGTGTCAGTGAAAGGCACAGTAAAAGGTTTACATAGCGTATTTAGTAGGAAACCCATATATCAAGTAAAGATTGAAACTATACCCCTTTCAGTGAACCCCATTTCATGTATGGAAGTGAGGGGGACATAGACGGACCCATAGGAGGGATGGTGTTACCTTGAGTCAGGTGGATACATATACACTCCTGGAAATTGAAATAAGAACAGTGTGATCATGTGATGTATCTGTGACAATGAATTCACGGACAGTACCACAGGCACATAAAGTTTCCCCTTCCTGACCCCAGGAATGTGTCAATAGACACAGGCAACAGAGCATGCACAATGTCGGCACTAGTACAGTGTATATCCACCTTTCGCAGCAATGCAGGCTGCTATTCTCCCATGGAGACGATCGTAGAGATGCTGGATGTAGTCCTGTGGAACGGCTTGCCATGCCATTTCCACCTGGCGCCTCAGTTGGACCAGCGTTCGTGCTGGACGTGCAGACCGTATGAGACGACGCTATATCCAGTCCCAAACATGCTCAATGGGGGACAGATCCGGAGATCTTGCTGACCAGGGTAGTTGACTTACACCTTCTAGAGCACGTTGGGTGGTACGGGATACATGCGGACGTGCATTGTCCTGTTGGAACAGCAAGTTCCCTTGCCGGTCTAGGAATGGTAGAACGATGGGTTCGATGACGGTTTGGATGTACCGTGCACTATTCAGTGTCCCCTCGACGATCACCAGAGGTGTACGGCCAATGTAGGAGATCGCTCCCCACTCCATGATGCCGGGTGTTGGCCCTGTGTGCCTCGGTCGTATGCAGTCTCCTGATTGTGGCGTTCACCTGCACGGCGCCAAACACGCATACGACCATCATTGGCACCAAGGCAGAAGCGACTCTCATCGCTGAAGACGACACGTCTCCATTCGTCCCTCCATTCACGCCTGTCGCGACACCACTGGAGGCGGGCTGCACGATGTTGGGGCGTGAGCGGAAGACGGCCTAACGGTGTGCGGGACCGTAGCCCAGCTTCATGGAGACGGTTGCGAATGGTCCTCGCCGATAACCCAGGAGCAACAGTGTCCCTAATTTGCTGGGAAGTGGCGGTGCGGTCCCGTACGGCACTGCGTAGGATCCTACGGTCTTGGCGTGCATCCGTGCGTCGCTGTGGTCCGGTCCCAGGTCGACGGGCACGTGCACCTTCCGCCGACCACTGGCGACAACATCGATGTACTGTGGAGACCTCACGCCCCACGTGTTGAGCAATTCGGCGGTACGTTCACCCGGCCTCCCGCATACCCACTATACGCCCTCTCTCCAAGTCCGTCAACTGCACATACGGTTCACGTCCACGCTGTCGCGGCATGCTACCAGTGTTAAAGACTGCGATGGAGCTCCGTATGCCACGGCAAACTGGCTGACACTGACGGCGGCGGTGCACAAATGCTGCGCAGCTAGCGCCATTCGACGGCCAACACCGCGGTTCCTGGTGTGTCTGCGAGAGGGCTGTACAAGCAATGATCACACGCACGGCACAGCAGTGTCCGGAGCAAGTATGGTGGGTCTGACACACCGGTGTCAATGTGTTCTTTTTTCCATTTCCAGGAGTGTAGTATAGGCAATTTCATCTCAAAAATAATATACCTCCATACAAAAAGAGGTAAATGTTGGTGCTACAATATCAACTCAATTTTTGGACAGACACTGTACATATAAAAGAAGGGACAAGCATATTAAGCTGCACAGTGTGATGTTGTGTCACAATACTACTGACTATTTTGGAGATTGTACATGTTGACTTATTAAATGGTATGTCTCTTTAATGACATAGTCATTTCCCAGGTAAATCTGTACTGCACTCCGTTACTTCGAAACAGAGACAACAAATCAGAGCCCAGCATCAGCATGTGACTCCCTATGGTAAAGAACAGTTCAACTATTTCCACCAAAACATGGTTTATAACATTCCCAGTTAAGGGTAATAGTACGTAACCATGTCCTTACGAATTAATTATAAGTGTGATCAATCTTAGCAAGAATTTGAAATGCATGTATTATCTCTCACGCCGAGGAACGACATTCGTGATTACTTGAAATATCTTTTTAACAATCAGCAAGTGTGTGCCAACCAACCGTGTGTGCCCTTTGTCGTATATGTATAGAATTGTGAAAAGTGGAGTTAATGAGTTACCGCTGTGCCTTGCCGATGTTGTTTGTCGCCAGACTTCAACCCACAGGTAGACCTCCACAGCAGGGTGGGAAGCACAAAGACACTGCCAAGCCATGTGTCCATTTTCTCCTCGAGTTCAATGAGCCAGAAACGTTTCTGTCACAACAAGATTGTAGCTGGAATATGTATGTAGGTGTGGCCAGGCTCATAACAGGAGCTCTCATTCAGTGTGCGTGTACCCTGTACCACTACTAGTCATTCATTTCTCCCTCGTTCCCTTTCCTTTTCCACTCTCATAAGATACTGGGGCTTACAGAGAAGCATATAGATATGAATTATAGCTCATCTTTATAAAGAATATTCTGCAATCGGCTTCACACATTTTGCATGATTCTACTGCCAGCAGCAAATGCCAGTTCTCTAAATTTCTCTATACAGCGTACCGCAAAAAGATGCTTTGGGAACTCGTAAGAATATTGCTCTCTCTCCAGGGATTCCCATACAACTATGTGTGTGTGTGTGTGTGTACATGTCATTTGAACACACACACACACACACACACACACACACACACACACACACACACACACACACACACACACACACACACACACACTAGCAGTACTCGAGATTAGCTCGCATTAGCATCCTGCATGCGGTCCCCATTACAGATGAACCACATGTTCCCAAAAGTCTCCCATGAACCCAATATCTACCTTCATTACCACAATCTTGACATGCTCGTTCCATTTCACATACCATTGTAAGATCTTTTAAATATCTGGGCAGAATGGCAGCTTGCTCTAAATGTAGAAAAAATGCATCATTCATCAAACTAACTAGAAATGTTGTCTAAATCACCTTGTGGAAGTTGATGCTGTGGTGTACAGAAAGATGTATCACCCTACCATCACTCATCTGCAAACAACCGCAGATTTCTCCCCACCCTGTCTGTCAGGAATGCCCGTAGGGAAATGTTTTCTGTACACGTAATGATTTGGCAATGTCACATTAGAGGAGTTTGTTCAAGAGTGTTATCAGAAACATGTGCTTTCTTACAATGATACTCATCTACTCGGACTCACGATAAAATAATGTAACCAGTCCTCAATCATCTGCCAACAGAAATTAAATTACGTGGCTAGAAGTATTGGAACTGCACAGCAGGTCCACTGCATCAAGAAAGTACAAAGTGCAGCAGCAAATTTAAAGATCTATTCACAGTAGGAAACCAACCGTTCCATAGTAACACTCTTGTCTCTCATTTGCTGATTTCCATGAATACTACTACAGGTTGTTGTATGGAGATATCCGGTTTAGGCAGCGCACGATCCATAACTGTGAGAAATATGTGAGAGCTCCCAAAGATTCTGTTTGTTTCTATAGGTATTTTGAAGCAATAAATTGCAGACTGGCGCAACAGGTAAGTACTATGGTCACCAGTATATTTGGTTTGTCATCCCTCTGAAAAATCCAATAACCATTTACCAGTGATATAAATCATTCATCGTTCCGCAATCTCATACCCTAACATTTGTGTTTTGGAACAGATAAGTGCATGGCATACTGTCTCGTGATCATCCACATTCTGGGAGAGCACTGTGAAAGCAGCATTAAGAATGGGAGGTTAAACCCTAGTATACCTTTTCTGTTTACATCATTAGGCCTTCACAGTTTTGCTGTCGACGGCATTGAAAAACATGCACTTGCAATTTATTCCGTTTTCAAAAGCCACAAGATTTTACATACCACTTAAAATTTTGAAAATGGTGCCCTAACATAATAAATTTACGCTCATATTTAGGGTACGCTTATCATCACATTCGTTTAGGGAGTGACTCTTTATTTGCCACAACAGGTCTTATTTATTGTGTCCGAGTGCTACTTAGGAGTAACAATTGTTTACTTGCCCCTTATGTTCTTCAGATTTAGATATGATTGTGTAGAAACAAGATTATGAAATTTTAAGGGTTTAGGGAGGAATCAAGCTTGCAACAGCTTATCTGTCCTCGACTGGACCTGCCTGTTGAACCGCACACTGCTAAAGTTTTTTACATACAGAGGATGACAGCTCTGCCAGTGCGTATGGAAGAAGCTCCCGAATGCTCAAGCTAACACTAACCCTCTTAATTTTCTCCTATTCGCAAATGAGGCTGCACAGATAGTTATCCCATAATGCTGTCACAAAAGAAATTTTGATTACTGGAGAATTCTGTTCTAATGTAGTATATAACCACTCAAATACAACCATTTCAGTGTTGGAATTTTGTATTTGATAACAGCACTTACCACCATTATCTTTCTTCCCGAATTTTATGGACAAAAACACTGCAAGAGTTTGCTTCCTGACTACCACATCAAATTAATAAACACTGCCAACCTCAAGTTAAATGTGAGATATCCTATTTCATCTCTGTTTTACATCTTTGGGGAGATGCGTTTGACATGTATAGGTGTTTTAATTCGTTTTATTTCTTTCTAGATGAAGGCATAGCCGCTTACACTATAATTCAACAACATTATTGCCTGTTGCGGAAAGTGGATGTTAAAGATATAAAAGCAAATTATCAAAATAGATGAAGTATATAAATCAATAAGAGATCAATAACAAAATAATAATGTATGTTCTGAACATTACAGGTTGTTTAAAGTTATTCCCTACTGTCACTCTGGCCATAAAAGTGTAAATCAGTAAGTCATAATACGTTGATACTAACTATCCTGAAATACAAAACACTCTTACCATTGTGTTAAATAACATACTAAAGTTTAAAGAATATTAATTTTTGTTTAAATTACAATGTTGTTTCATTGTTAGTAATAACAAGTGTTAGGCAATGCTAGTTTTCAAAGCTATTATTGTAGAGATAAAAATGGCTATAGTGACAAGTACACCAGTGTATCATTTCTTTAATGCCTCATCTGAATCCTTAAAATTGAATGATATGATTGAATTGTTCATTTGATAGAATTCTGTATTCATTTGGAGGTTACTTTACTGTTGCAGCAACATATGTGCACACCAAAAATTGCTTAATACAAATTTCTGCTTTATTCAATCAGTCATGCGTCAGGTGGTAATGCAGTCATCATCCCACTGATTAACAATCAACTCATCTAATAGTCTATTCACTGGACAGTAAATTTGTACTTATTTATTTATTCTATTATAATTGTTGTTCATGTCATCGGCATCGTTATCATCGCCATTAATACTGTTCACTGTGCTGTGTGTTATAACATTATATAAATAACTTAACTGGGTCAAAGAGCACTCTGGTGTGAGAACATCCATCAGGGGTTTCAGAGTGTGGCATATTCCATGCTGTAGAATTAATTAGAGTCCATGCCACATATGCACAGCCTTCATCGCTACTACTTTGGAGGCAGTCTTGGATAAGGTAGTGGTAAGCTGTCAAGTTACAGTTCATAGTGCCGCAAACTGATGCACATACAGACATGGGTAGCCCACATATAAGCCTTTCTTATGCAGCACAAGATTCATATCCATATAAAATTTGAGAACTGTTGTTCATGGGTGGAGTGAGGATGGGTCTGTGAAGCTTCTTCACAAGAGAAAATTGGTCCTACAGTTTCCTTTCCAAGTGTCATGTTACCCACTGCACCTGCAAATGGAGGTACAAAGAACAAGGTGTGGTAGACAGCGTGATAGACTTCTGGATCAATCTGTACTGGACATGCCATATTTCTTAGCAGTACAGCTAGGAAGAGAGCGTAATCCTGGTGGCTGCACACCTATCAGAAGAAATTCTTGCACCCCAGAGATGGTCATCCACTCAAGAACATTTCCATCTCCGCGCCAGTCCCATTGTAGCACTAGTCCCATCATCAAATCAGCCCCATCGCACCCTGAAACAATCAGAAATGTCATTTCTATGGTATCACAGAATGTCATCAGCTCTGATAGTATTGTTAAAATGCGAATACAGAGCTCATTTGTTTTGCACAAGAATAGTATTGTTTTGACTTGTCCCATATGATGCATACCAAGCAAAACTGAATGCTGTAAATGTTAGCTGTGTTAGCGTAAATACTAGGTACCAGCAAGGCATCTTTACACTTAAAAATGCCTGCAGAAATCAGTGTACAGTAAGAAAGGGAAGAATGTCTTTTAGTAACAATAAGATAATTGTGCATAATCTGAAACTATTTTAATTATTATAATGCTTAGTTTACATTCAATTTTGAATATTTTAACTGTCTGTAGGGAATTCTGTTGACGAAAACTTAAGTTTTCTAGCGAACAATAAACATTATACATTATATAGTAACCTGTTTCACATACATAACATGAATAAAAGTATTCCTTAATCTAGAATGTTTCTAGTTATGTAAGTAATCATTAAGTCAACATGACAAATTACTATCAAACAGTTACAACTTTTACAAGCAGCGCAATCGCAGATTTCTATAGTGATGTTTGCTACCTACAGAATGTAAATCAGGAAAGGTGAAAATTGATCTTCTATCTTAAACTTATTATTAACATTTGGTAAATATACGAAATAAATTTCAGTGAAGCATTTCACTTGGCAGCTATAGGTCATCAGATTTATATACAGTGCAAATTCTGATGATCACGACTGCTTAGCTACAACTGAACTTGCGAAGTTTGCACTAGAATGACTTACAGGGGATGATTGCACAATTTTACATTATTGTTTGCGCAACTTCACAACATAGTAATATGTAGCATCTCTGTCCCAATTAATCACACCAGAAAACTCATAGTTTGGGCAATTACATAATATCAGACTGAATAACAATATTTTTGGCTTATACAGAACAAAGCAGTTACATCATGTGAATACTGCTGTTTGTCAGTTTTGTTTATCTTGAAACATGAGTAGGACAAAACAATAGCCTGTATTTTCTACATTTACTCATCTCACAAAGGAATAAAACAGCACCATAAATTATTTGAATGCATTAAAACCCTGATATTAAAGAAAATGAAGCATACCTCTCAAATAATCATTGACTTTTTAGTATTAACTATTTATGTCACATCAAGCAGGCATTGAAAAAATTATTATTATTTAATTAGAAGTAATGTGAAACTCTGCACCCAGTGTCTGCTTTTTCAATGTTAACATGACAAAATTGGATCAAGTATGGAAATTATCCATCACAGAGTCATCAGCTCACCACAAATGGGCTAAAGAGACAACACAAAGAATACAAGGGGATGCTAAAAGTATTGTCAAGGTACTCAAGACAGCTGAAAGGCAGAGCCCAAACTACAAACATTCACTCACCCAGTGTGTAGTTATGCGACACAAACTGCCAAACAAGTTTACAATTAATGTAAAAAAAATACAATGTGTATCAAAAAAAATTGTACAAAACACTTCAAAATTAACAGCAGATCATCATCATCTACAACTGTACAATGTGTTATTGCTGTATGCATGAATTAGTTAATTGAAAGAGGAAACAGTTTTTTAATTAACATGACATATTTTATTCAACCATAGAATATTTATGAAATATTATATAACTTACTAATATTTTCTGCACAATTTCAACTTTAAGCCCATAGATGCGCACTAAACGCTGCAACATAACATAGTTTTTAGAGACCCAACCCAATGGTTTTGGTTTTATGTACTGAGGAATACACAGTACTGATTGTGACAATTGCATCAGATTTTATCTTGGCCTGACTGGCAGCAACTTCAAGATATCATAAACACAAATGTTTTTAGTCTAAAAGCATCCTTAAGTAAATCTGAAATGGTGTATGTATATTGAGCCATGTGAGTGGCAGTTGCAAACACTAAAGTTAGTTGTATATTTTGTTTGTAGATTATCTTATGGAGGAAAATGGGTATCTTAAAATAACTAGAATTTGATGAGATGAATTGAAGGTGTGAATGTATATTTCTAAATGAGCAACTACAGCTGGCTAACAAACAATACTGAAGATGTTCATTACACTTTTCACCCAAATTAAACGTGATTGGTCTGTGTTTGGACTCTGAACAAGGGTATCCTTATTCCACTAGCTGCCCAACTTACCATCCATTGAAGAATATTGTCAGGGACCAAAATCATAACACATGCCATTGCTTCTCGAGAGTAGCCTGATATATCTTCTTGTTAATTTCTCCTATGACATGCTACAATTAGAGTTCCTCACTTGTAAGAAGTGCACTTTTCTGGACAAAGCATTTTTCTGGTATTTAGATTTGCATCATCCACACATTCTTTACTTAACGTACTGTAGATGAGATGTTTCCTTGTTGAGAAATGAGTGGTACCTTTGGTCTGTGGATAGACTTTGCACTTCACATGTAATGATTTTGCTTACCGTGAACACACTTCACAGTATTTCTCATCAGTTGCAGCCTTTGACAAGTACAACACAGTGGATTGTTTAGAATAAGTGCATTGTCTATAATTCTTAAGCATTTTCAGCATGACATGCCAAGAGTTAAGGACCAAAGAAAGCCTAAACGATACTGACAAAACAAAATATACATGTATTTGATAAATCTAGGGTATGTAAGTATTTCATTTTATATTAGCACATTGTTGCTATTACTTAAAAAAGTACATAAATAAAATAAAAACCTGTTGACAGACATAATAGCTTGAGACTGGTAATTGACCATTGGCTGTTGTCAGCTTAGCGTATAATTTTAATGTTCTTCTAAAAGTATTTATTTAAATTCCAACATTACATATTTATAAAAACATTTCAACCCTCAGAGAAATTTTGAAGTGAGTTTATCTATAAAATATGATAAACTGAACTGTCCATACTATTCAGGCCCACATAGTTAAATGTAAACAAATGTGTACTCAGTAACTCAGTCACAGGATATGTGATGCATTCCCTTATGGAAAAATGCCTGTACACAACTATTATTTGCAGTATGTAGATAGATCCATATTATAAAAAGTTTTTACATCTATTTATCATGTTTTATGTTATTTCATTATAGGAAAATTGTATACATAACCTGTCAGTAGCTGCCCACAGAGTTATTTTCAGAGTTGCATGCTGAACTGATTACAAAAAATGCAATATTAAATACTTTTTATTGTATGCAGGCCTGCAAGAGACTGCAAGTGCTTTATGTGGATCAACTCAGTTTCATATAAGCATCATTTCATAATACTGGAAGAAGAAAACATCGGGACAGCGGAAGTTTTATAAAACTAAACAAAACAATCCAGGACCAGAAATGAGAAAAGTCAATAGAAAGTACTAAATAGTATTATGATCATGAAACTTTCCAAAATATTACTAATGTTAACAGTTCAATTCCATTACCCACAAAGACATTCATAAATTCATTCACAAATTACTGTAACTATTGTCACTGCTTTTTAAAGTTGTTTAAAGCTTATCAAACAACTTCATTGACATGAATTTTCATAAATATCCTGAAGCTTATTAGCAAGAAAAACAGATATAAACGACTGAAGGTGACACTGTCAAAAGGGTGCAACAGTAAAGAACTGACTTATTTGTAACTACAGATTCTTTAATTGTTTGTAATTTCATTAAATACGCCACTAGCTTGTTCCCCTATCCAGGCGTTTTGCTATTTCATACTTCAAATATCTGTATCTGTATCTGTATCCGTGCCAACATAGTTGAGGGCAAAAGCTAGTGGATATTAAGAGAAGAATTGGAATGCCCAAGCCTTCAGAAATAAGAGTAAATTATTTACAGACAGACACCTTAGTATACAAAGAAGGACGACAGTGACTTGAATCATTTTAAATTATAGTTGCCAAGAATGGACTTTGTAGAAACAGGAAAAAATATACAGAAGCATTAGGAATGTGAAGTTGCAGAAAATCTGCTACAACATCCTGGGCCGGAAGAAGATATTTTTCCCATTTGGTTGCAGTTGCTGCTCACTGTTAACCCATTGTGATACAGATTTTCTGGACACACAACTTGGTGTTTTTTCAGGCTTTTCACTTTAAATGTGTTTTTAGTGACACTTTTACATTTAATTATGTCTCTAATAGTAGGTCACCGCATTCCTTCCTCGGGCAAGCTGGCCTCAAACTCTGTCCCAGTGTCAGTATCCAGAATATTGTGGACCATTACAACAGTTTATGTCCAAGCTCGTGCCATATATGCTCTGCAGGGAACATATCTAAGAGTTTTGATGACCATGGGAGCACCTAATACCGTGCATACAATTGATACATACACATGCCACTGTGTGGATGAGCACTGTTGTACGACAGTATCGTGATGTTATTTCCAACACAAGATGTAACACGAGGATTATCGATATCTGAAAGATTGTAGGTTGCAGTTGATAGTGATTGAGGGAACTGTGACGGAACAACAGTCATAACCATTTGATGGCCATACTGTGCCTTTCCAAAACACTGGAAGAATGGAACGTCAGCCCAAGCTGCCGCCACACGTGCTGACAGTGGTCATCAGGGATAGTGCAGAACCGTGATTGAACACTGAACACAATGTGACACCTCTCATCAGTAGTCTATCCGATGGTACTCACACCTCTTATATACCCTCCACCATCAACACTAGTGGCCTTTCTACTTCCGCTGAGAATCGCTGCTCTAATTGTTTACATGACCGCTAATAGTTTTTACTTGTTCAAAGTTACACTGTTATGGGTGCTTTATTTCCTTTTTTCAGACACTGCATACGAGTTGTGATCAAAAAGTTACAGGAATTTAATTTTGTTGTCTGTATACATTTTTGTTCTTTTCTTGTTAGTACACGTGTTCCTTATGTACCGTTCATATGTTTACATCTATTTTCAGTATTTATTTCATTGTTGACAGTGGAAAAACAGGTCTTTGCTCCATCTTTCTCGAAAGTAAAAATTCTCTGAGCACTCAAAAACAAAGAATCTGTTCCATTTTTAAACAAAATTTAATGCAAAGTGCAATATCGCATTGGAAACATTGAGTGTGGCTTTTGACGACTCTACTACGAGTACAAGAGTTTACAAGTGGTACAAATGTTTCAAAGATGGTTGAGAAGATGTTGAAAATGATTACCGCAATTACTGACGACAATGTGGTAGGAGCGAAGTAAATTTTGGTAACCACAACCAACAGCAGGAATGGCTTGGGCTGCGGATCGGAGCCGCCAAGCGGGTAAGACGCCGGCGGTGGAGCACGCACCACCGGGTAAACACAGTTGTCGTTGGTCTGTCGTCCGACTCGTCCTGACGACAACCGACCGCGACTGACTATGGGCGACACAAGGAGGAAGAGATAAACAACGGAGGCTTGAGGAAACCAAACACCAAACGTAAATCCACTCGGAACCAGAGCCGGGCAATTGTCAACAACGAGCAACGACCAGAATGCAGTACCGCCGAGATAGAAACAAAACCCAGAGAGATTACCAGACTGGCTGGACTAGGGCAGATCGGGTCCCTATATACGAAACCGGAGGGAGCGGCAATTGGCCACTGTCTGGACGTGGCTTGTACTGTGACACAGATTAAGGCTTTCCACCTGAAAATGAGGAGAGATTTAATTTGATGAAAAATGAATTAGTTACTTACATTATATCCTTTATTTCTCATCAACCGAGTTTGCACATGCTTCCCTATGTGCTAAATATAATGCATAAATATGAATTATGTGCACTGGAAGCTCAGATGTAACGAAATCAAACTTCACTCACCCACACACACACACACTACGTAGATATTCTTTAAACTTGCAATGGTACAGAATATAAAATACAATGGCCAGGTTGGCCTGCCTTACCACACAGTCATGGGACACTCATTTGCAGAAGGAAATGGCTTTCACTCAAATCATTTTTCAAAGTCGGCCACTGTGGAAGACATGATCTACAACAAACACATTGTTAATGATATGAAGAAGAACCTGCATATTCATTCCAGTGGCAGGAAAATGTATCTCCTGGAACTGATAGATATACATTTATAAATGAAAAATAACAATATGTATACCAACTGAAAGAAGATGGTTTACCAGTCACACCTGATTCTACTGACTCTTTTAGACCTTTGGTAAAGTTACAGAATTTTTAATACTGCAATTTACCACAATAGCATTGTCTATGGGTTTGGGAAAGAATAAGATCTTTAGTCGGCGTGAAAACACAATGTTTCTCAACTCTCAACTGCTTCAATCCTGTATATGAACATAAGGAATTAGAGCACAGCAGAAAGGCCTTTTGAAGTACATTACTTGACACACATTTCCTCAGACAGGTCCTATAATAATTTTAGTTAAATAGTGACAACAGTTGGAGACTGTGGCTGAAATTCATGACATTCTAGTTCAATCCCAAGGAAACATGTACGCCAGGTTAGTGCTGTTTCCTCTAAATACATGAGCTACAACAAAAAACTTTGTCGATGACTAGCTTTGCAGTATTTTCTATCCTTCACGTAACATGTGTTTTCATTCTTGAAAAAACACTGAATATTACTCACACCACGAGCATTAACCCACCTCCTACTCCTCCTTTCACAAGGTACATTTCAGGAGATAAGCATACATTTACACAACATAGGCTTTCACAGCGACTGTTCACTTTAGTCAAAACTTCTGGACTGGCTTGTGGGAGGACGGCACGGTCGATGAAATGTCAGAAATAATTTTATTCATCTCCGACTGAGAGAGATATCTTTGGATTGGTTGGTTTGCGGGGGTTAAAGAGACCAGACTGCTACGGTCATCGGTCCCTTTTTCAAATACTAAAAACACCCACAGAGAATAAGAACTATCAACAGACGAGAGGACAGACGACAGAACGAGAGAAACTGAGACAAAGACCAGACAAGATGAACTAAAATCGCACGGAGTGTGACGGTGGGTGGCCGACCATAGAAACAAAAAAGGAAAAGCCAACCACCGAGAAACACATTAAAAAAGCAGACTAAAATCGTAGCCCATAGGCCAGAATCAACACAAAAACACACACATACTCTAAGCGATAAAATCACCCTGCCAGAATAAAAAGCAAAACTAAGTCCGCTATGGAACAGTCATCAGTTAAAAGCGCAGAGAGCGTATCAGGCAGCGCAAAAGTCTGCCTGAGCACAGTTAAAAGGGCGCACTCCAACAGAATATGGACCACTGTCAAGGACGCCCCACAACGACAAAGAGGTGGATCCTCACGACACAGGAAATAACTGTGCGTCAGTCGGGTGTGGCCAATGCGGAGACGACAAAGGCCGACTGAGTCCCTGCGGTGGCTTGCATGGATGACCGTCGTAACAAGGAGACGACGACTGTGTGGCGGAGTTTGTTTGGCACAGGCAGGTTGCGCCAATCAGTGTCCCATAAATCTAAAACTTTGTGGCGTAATAGTGTCCGCAAATCAGTCGCCGGGAGGCCAATCTCCAGAGATGCTTTACTGGTGGCCTCTTTCGCCAGGCAGTCAACAGTTTCATTGCAAGGTATCCCAACATGGCCTGGGTTCCAAACAAAGACCACAGATCTGCCGCAACGGGCAAGAGTATGAAAGGACAGATGGATAGCCATCACCAGACGAGAACGAGGGAAACACTGGTCGAGAGTTCGTTATCTGTGGCGATTCCCTGAGCGGTTTCCGAAGGACTCACCTGAGCAGGAGTGGAGATACTCTAGAGCTCGAAAGATGGCGTCCACCTCAGCAGTGTAAACGCTGCAGCCAGCCGGCAATGAACGTTGTTCACAATGGTTCCTTAGAGTTAGCGCATAACCGACACGACCAGCAACCATCGAACCGTCAGTGTAGACAACGCCAGAGCCCTTATACGTGGCTAAGATGGATTAAAAGTGGAGGCGGAAGGCCTCTGGAGGGACTGAGTCCTTCGGGCACTGTGCCAATTCAAGCCGAAGTCAAGGGCGAGGCACACACCACGGCGGCGTAAGCTATGTCGTATGATTAATGACTGTGTCTGTGTACTACATTTCATCCATTACCGGACGTGAAGTATTTCAGAGAGAAGCTACAGAAAGCTCCTCACTCACTTGCATCTGTTTGTTGGTATGGTTACTACAAAGCCAGAATCATCGCATTTCATCTATTACCCCATGTGGTGGTGGTGGTTGTTGGGATGTTTAAGGGGGACTAAACAGCAAAGGTCATCAGTCCCCCATTCCAAAACAGGCGAAACAAAATTTACGGAACAGGTAAAACCCCAAGGGGGGAGGAGACGCCCCTCCCCCCAGTCACTGAAAGAACACCAATGTGGCAGCGAACCCTAGAGACATGAAGAGTACAGACGAACACTGGACAGAAAGAAACGGAAGAAAAGAAGACTGCCGGAGACTGACTCTTTCCCAATTTTTGTGCCCATGGTCAGTCAACCAACCATCGGAATACACACATTAAAATCTGCAACCAATGAGAGACTCGAGGACAAGATACACAGAAAGGGAAAGGGGCAGGTCCCCCCTAAATGGAACCATAAAAAGGACTACCACGGATAAAATTTAAAACGCCATCAGCCATGGAGGCATCGTCGCATAAAACCAAAGGCAACGTGCCCAGGAGATTAAAAGTCTGCCGGAGGGTGCGCAGGCAGGGACACTCCAACAAAATGTGGGCGACTGTCAACCGGGACCCACACTGACACAGGGGGGGATCCTCCTGATGCAAAAGATGTCCGTGCGTCAGGTAGGTGTGGCCGATGCGGAGCCGACACAGGATGACAGAGTCCCTGCGATAAGCCCGCAGGGAGAACCACCACACATCGGTTGTCTCCTTAACAGCCCACAGTTTATTCGGCAAAGACAAGCTACGCTACTCGTCATGCCACATCTGAAGCACCTTACGGCGCAACGCCAGCTGCAGATCACGAGCCGGGAGGCCGATCTCCAAAGTGGGGGCGTCGATCGCCCCTTTGGCCAGCCTGTCGACACGTGCATTCACCGGGATGCCAACGTGACCTGGCGTCGTCCAAACAAAGACCACAGAACGACCAGAGCGGGTAATGGCAAAAACAGACTCCTGAATAAAGGATACCAGAGGAGAAGAGGTATAGCAGCAGTTGATAGCCTGGAGGCTGCTCAGGGAGTCACTGCAGGTGACGATGGACGTACCTGAGCAAGAACACATATGCTCAAGAGCGCACAATATGGCCACCAGCTCTGCAGTAAAAATACTGCAGCCAGCCGGCAAGGAGCGCTGTTCAACACGGGCAGCATGAGCAAAAGCGTAGGCAGTATGAGCATCCACCAGGGAACCATCAGTGTAGACAGGCTCACAGCCTGAAAATGAGGCGAGGAGCGCAAGAAAACGGTGACGGAGGGCCACATGCGGAACCGAGTCCTTGGGTTCCCGTACCAAGTCCAGGCGGACAGACGGCCGGGGCATACAACAGGGAGGGATGGGTGCACGGGCCCGGAACGGTGGCAGAAGACGGAACGACCCCAGTTCTGACAGCAGGGACTGGACGTGGACAGCAATGGAAAGCCCAGACCTAGGTCGCCGGTTGGGCAGAGGGAGGACCCTGGCAGGGAAAAGCAGGCGATGATTGGGATGGCCCGGTGAGCAATGCACGTGGACACATAGTCGGCGAACAGTCGGTGGCGCCGAATCCGCAGCGGGGCAACTCCGGCCTCCACCAGTAGACTATCCACGGGGCTCGTACGGAAAGCGCCAGTTGCAAGCCGAACCCTACAGTGGTGTATGGGGTCCAACAACGTCAACACAGAGGGTGATGCAGACCCATAGGACAGGCTCCCATAATCAAGCCTGGACTGCACAAGGGCGCTGTCCAATCACAACAGCGTGCTGCGATCTGCACCCCAAGACGCATGGCTCAGGCAGCAGAGGGCGTTGAGGTGCCGCCAGCACTTTTGCTTCAGCTGTGTAATATGAGGAACCCATGTGAGCCGGGCATCAAAGATGAGTCCTAAGAAGCGGCTAGTGTCCATCACTTCAAGTAGGTGACCGTCAAGGTAAAGTTCCGGATGAGGGTGGACCGCCCGACGCCTGCAGAAGTGCATAACTCGAGTCTTGGCCGCAGAGAACTTAAATCCATGAGTCAGAGCCCATGATGCCGCCTTGTGAACGGTTGTCGTTGAGCTAAATGAGATGCAGAAGTCGTCGGCATACAGAGGAGGAGACACCGACGACCCCACGGCTGCAGCCAGACCATTAATGGCCCCTACAAATAAGGAAACACTCAACACTGAGCCCTGCGGGACCCCATTTTCCTGTATATAAGATGAACTAGAGGCGGCACCGACTTGCACCTGGAAAGAGAGGCGCAGTAAAAAGTTTTGAAGAAAAGCTGGGAGCTGACCACGAAGACCCCACTCGCGCAACGTAGCAAGGATGTGATGCCTCCATGTTGTGTCGTATGCCTTCCGCAGATCAAAAAATACAGCAACGAGATGCTGACGGCGGGAAAAGGCCGTACGGATAGCAAATTCCAGTCGCACCAAATTGTCAGCAGCAGACCGGACCTGACGGAAGCCACCCTGGGATGGAGCGAGGAGACCGCATGACTCAAGGACCCAACACAAACGCCACCCCACCATACGTTCGAGCAATTTGCACAAAACGTTAGTGAGGGTAATGGGACGATAGCTGTCCGCCGCCAGAGGGGCCGCACCGGGCTTCAAGATGGGGACGATAACACCCTCTCGCCACTGCGACGGGAACACGCCCTCGCTCCAAATGCGGTTGAAGATGGTGAGGATCTGTCTCTGGCAGTCCCCGGAGAGATGCTTCAGCATCTGCGCGTGGATGCAGTCCGGTCCTGGTGCTGTATCAGGGTAATCGGCGAGGGCAGCGAGGAATTCCCTCTCGCTGAAAGGAGCATTGTATTATTCAGAACGACGTGTGTGGAATGATAACGGCGTCCGCACGGCGCGCTCCTTTAGAGAGTGAAAGGCAGGAGAGTAAGTTGCAGTCGTAGAGCTCGTAGCAAAGTGCGTGGCAAGGTGGTCAGCAATGGTAGCAGCGTCCGTGCAGACAGTGCAGTCCAGGGAGATTCCAGGGACACCCATAAAGGTCTGGTATCCATAAATCCACCGGATGCGGGACCACACGAGCGACAGGGAAACACGGGAGCCCAAGGATGAAACATACCTCTCCCAGCATTCCTGCTTACGCTGTGCAATAAGACGACAGGCCAAGGCACGGAGCTTCTTAAAGGCGATGAGGGTCTCCAGAGACGGGTGCCGCCTATGACGCTGGAGAGCCCGCGTACGGTCATGAAAAGCCTCAGCAATCTCCGGCAACCACCAGGGGACAGCCTTCCTCCGAGGGAGTCCAGAAGAGCGGGGAACAGCAGCCTCAGCTGCAGAAATAATTGACGTGGTCAAGACACGGACCACCTCGTCAATGTCACCCTGGGGGGAGAAGCAATGGCGGCGGCGGAAGTAAAAGCCGGCCAGTCAGCCCTGTTGAGAGCCCAGTGGGGCAGGCACCCAGAAGAATGACACTGGGGCAGTGACAAATAGATGGGAAAACGTTGACTACCACACAGATCAGGATGCACTCCCCAGTGGAGGGATGGGACAAGTCTGGGGCTGCAAAGAGAGAGATCGATGGCCGAGAACAAGCCATGGGCCATACTGAAATGCCTGGGAGCACCACTGTTCAAGAGGCTAAGGTCGAGCTGAGCCAACACATGCTGCACGGCGCAACCACGGTCATCGGAGACAGTCCCACCCCATAGAGGGTTGTGGGCATTGAAATCACCCAGAAGCACCAATGGCGGCGGGAGTTGAGCCAGCAGTGCAGCCAAGACATGTCGGGGTAGCTGCCCATACGGAGGTACGTAAACAGAGCGAAGAGTAATAGCCGGCGAGAGCTCAGTTCTGATAGCGACTGTCTGTAGCTCGCCAGTAACCGTCCAGCGCCTTTAGAGGCAGAGTGGTGAACAAAGAGGCAAACTCCACCTGAAGCTCGTTGACAGTCAGCGAGGTTCTTATATTATCCCCGATAACCGCGAAGGGCAGGGGTCCACATTGCTGGAAACCAAGTTTCCTGAAGAGCAATGCAGAGAACAGAGGAAACACTCAGAAGCATCCGGAGCTCAAGCAGGTGGCGGAAATAACCGCCGCAATTCCACTGGAGAATGGAAGCAGGAAGGGACTGGGAGGGCGTGAAGGCGACTAAGAGGCAGACGGCGCCGCAGAGTCAACGGCCGCCACTGGGCGAGAGTCAGTTGTGTCCATAGGAGAGGCCCCCGAGGGTTCAGTGAGGGCGAGATCCGCGGCAGAGGCGAGAATCTCCACCTCATCCCCAGGGCCAGAACTATTGACAGCAGGCAGTACTGAAACTGCCGGAGCGTCCTTCTTCTTGGACACGTTCCGTTCCTTCTTCTCGCGTCTGTCCTTTGGCTTAGAGGGCTGGGAGAGTTTCTCTGACGGAGCGTCGGTTGCTGACGACGACGCAGAAGCCCTACGACCAGCAGGTAGCGAAAACTTCAGCCACTGGCTGACATCCGGCTGGGTAGGAGAAGAAACGGAAGAAGGGAGGGCCCCGAGGGACCCCTTCTGCGAGAGAGGAACCAGCAGAGGCAACGCCAGCGGAGAAGGAGGGGGAGGGGGAGGGGGAGGGGGAGGGATCGTGCCCCCTGGTTTTGGAGCAGATGTCACTCCCGAAGCATGTGCTGGGGCAGTGACAGAAGGGGGTTTGCCCCCAAGTGCTTAGGGGGTAACAGAGGAAGGCTTGCCCCCAGACACGACGGGGGCAGACAGAGATGTACGGCCCCGAAGGCCCACTGAAGGCAGCACAGATGAGGCGACAATTGCCGCCCTTGAGGGCGACGATAACGTGGCTGCAGCATAAGAAGATTGAAATTTGAAAGGTTGCATCCTGTCCCTCTTCAGTTTTGCCTCGTGATAAGTAAGTCGGTCCAGGGTCTTAAATTCCATTATCTTCCGCTCCTTATGAAGAACGGGGCAGTTCGGCGAGCATGGAGAGTGGTGTTCCCCACAGTTGACACAGACAGGCGGAAGCACACATGGAGAATCAGGATGAGAGGGGCGTCCACAATCTCGACATGTGGCGCTGGATAGGCAACGGGAGGACATATGCCCAAACTTCCAGCACTGGAAGCACCTCATCGGGGGAGGGACGTATGGCTTGACCTCACGACGGTAAAGCATTACCCTGACCTTCTCAGGCAATACAGCACCCTCGAAGGCCAAGATAAAGGCACAGGTGGCCACCCTGTTAGTCTTGGGTCCTCCGTGTACACGACGGACAAAATGCACACCACGTTGTTCCAAGTCAGCTCTCAGCTCGTCGTCGGATTGTAACAAGGTCACGATGGTAAATAATCCCAAGGACCATATTTAAGCTACTGTGGGGAGTGACGGTAACAGGGACATCACCCAACTTATCACACAAGAGCAACGCCCGTGACTGGGCTGGGGAGGACGTCTTGAGGAGGATGGACCCATTCCTCATTTTGGACAACCCCGCCACTTCCCCAAACTTATCCTCCAGGTGTTCCACAAAAAACAGAGGCTTTGCAGCAGGACTGATGGTGACTCCTTTCTTTCGACAGACAAGGTATTGTGGTACATAAGGCTCCAGCTTGGCACTAGACCTGCGTCCCTCCCATGGCGCAGCCAACGAGGGGAACGACTGAGGGTCATATTGTGCAGCATCAAATGCTATTCTGCCTCTCTTAGATACTCTGGTGGCAGTGTGACTACCAGCTTGGTGAGATTTATTGCGCTTCATCTGCCCAGATGCCACCTACTCCTCAAGGGCGCCACCCAGCCAAAGCAACGGGTACCTGGCCGATGTCCCATTGCCCGGAGTCCCCGTGCCCCATACAAGATGGGCACATACTCCTTGGCATGCATGGGGAGGAAACAGCTCTGGCATCTGTAGTGCGATCCCTGCATGGTCAGGGGCCTACCACGACGAGTGTACATGACGACCCCACCACAACGGACTGGCTACCGTACTGGATTTTAGGTGTTGAAAGGGTCCACAGTTGTCGTGGGCGCTAAGAAGGGGATTGCGCACAAGATGAGGAGGCAACCCAGAAAACATGGGGTGTAAATCCCGCCACACGACAATAGATAGCATGCAAGATGGTGGTGCACGATGGACCAATAGAAAAACACCACTTAAGGCGTCCTTCCCAGAATGGCACGCACTAACAACGGAAATTTTGAAAATTGCAGGTCAAACCCAAGAGGGGACCATCACATAAGGCTGAAACGTTTGAGACTCCTTTTAGTCGCCTCTTACGACAGGCAGGAATACCGCGGGCCTATTCTTACCCCCGAACCCGCAGGGGGATATTACCCCATGTGATGTATTTCAGAGGGAATATGTAGAAAGCTCCTTCCTCACTTGCATCTGTTTGTGTCTGTTTACTAATCATACCAACAATCATGACTTTTCATCTATTACCTGATGTGAAGTACACGGTGATTCAAAAAGAATACCACAACTTTAGGAATTTAAAAATCTGCAACGACAAAATGCAGAGCTAAGCACTATCTGTCGGCAAATTAAGGGAGCTATAAAGTTTCATTTAGTTGTACATTTGTTCGCTTGAGGCGCTGTTGACTAGGCGTCAGCGTCAGTTGATGCTAAGATGGCGACCGCTCAACAGAAAGCTTTTTGTGTTATTGAGTACGGCAGAAGTGAATCGACGACAGTTGTTCAGCGTGCATTTCGAACGAAGTATGGTGTTAAACCTCCTGATAAATGGTGTATTAAACGTTGGTATAAACAGTTTACAGAGAATGGGTGTTTGTGCAAAAGGAAAAGTTCTGGATGGCCGAGAATGAGTGATGAAAATGTAGCACGCATCCAGCAAGCATTTGTTAGCAGCCCAGGAAAATTGACTCGCAGAGCTAGCAGAGAGCTGCAAATTCCACAATCAACTGTATGGAGAGTCATACGAAAAAGGTTAGTTATGAAACCTTATCGTCTGAAATTGGTTCAAGAACTGTCTGCAGCTGATAAGATTAAAAGAATCGATTTCTGTGATTTTATCCCTGCTCAAATGGAAACAGATGAATCTTCCATTTAAAAGATTGTGTTTAGTGATGAAGCAACTTTCCAGTTAGTGTGGAAAGTCAACCGTCACAATGTCTGTATATGGGGCACTGAGAATCCACGAGAAACAACTCAGTATGAACGTGACTCGCCTAAGGTGAACGTTTTCTGTGCCATTTCAGCCAATAAAGTTTTTGGTCCCTTTTTCTTCGAAGGTGCTACTGTAATTGGTCTACAGTATCTGGAAATGTTAGAGAATTGGCTGTTACCTCAGCTCGAACAAGAAGCACAACAATTCATATTTCAGCAGGATGCGGCGCCACCACATTGGCAATTATCTGTCCGTAACTACCTGAACGTCAACTACCCGAGGCGATGGATCAGCCACCAGGCAACCCATGACTGAACACTTCATCACTGGCCTCCAAGAAGCCCTGATCTTACCCCCATAAGAAATAATTGCAGGGGGTATGTTAAGGATATGGTGTTTCGGCCACCTCCTCCATCTACCATCTATAATTTGAAACGAGAAATAACAGCAGCTATCCAAACTGTTACATCTGATATACTCCAACTCGTTCCACACTCTCTGTAGCATAAGGTTGATATTGCTCGAGTGTCTGGAGGGGGCCATGTTGAACATCTCTGAACTTGTTTTTGAGTGAAAAAAAAACCTTTTTAAATACTCTTTGTAATGATGTATAACAGAAGGTTATATTATGTTTCTTTCATTAAATACACATTTTTAAAGTTGTGGTATTCTTTTTGAATCACCCTGTATTTATGACAGAAGCCACAGAATGCTCCTCCCTCACTTGCATCTGTTTGTTGGTATGATTAGAACACAGGCACAATAATTACATCTCATCCATTACCTGATGTGAAGTATTTGTGAAGGTAGCTACTGAAAGCTCCTCCCTCATTTGCCTCTCTATTCTGGCTTTGTACTAACCATACCAACAATCACATTCCATCTATTAACCTATTTGAAGTATTAATGAGAGATGCTGCAGAAAGCTGCTCTCTCCTTTGCATGTCTTTGTTGGTATGGTTACTATGAAGCCAGAATCATCGCACTTCACCCTTTACCCTATGTGCAGAGAGAAGCTGAAGTAAGCTTTTCACTCATTTGTGTCTCTTTGTTGGTATGGTTACTAAAAAGCCAGAATCATCTCTTTTTATCCAGTACCCTATGTGAAGTATTTGAGAGATGCTGCAGTAAGCTCCTCCCTCATTGTAATATCCTTACCAACATAGATATGCCTAAGTCAGAATCATCGCATTTCGTCCATTACACTGTTACTGTTGTTGTTGTTGTTGTTGTTGTTATTGTTGTTGTCTTCAGTCCTGAGACTGATTTGAAGCAGCTCTCCCTGCTACTCTATCCCGTGCAAGCTTCTTCATCTTCAAGTACCTTCTGCAACCTACATCCTTCTGAATCTGTTTAATGTATTCATCTCTTTGTCTCCCTCTACGATTTTTGCCCCCCACGCTGCCCTCCAATACTAAATTGGTGATCCCTTGATGCCTCAGAACATGTCCTACCAACCGATCCCTTCTTCTTGTCAATTTGTGCCACAAACTTTTCTTCTCCCCAGACCTATTCAATACCTCCTCATTAGTTATATGATCTATATATCTAATCTTCAGCATTCTTCTTTAGCACCACATTTAGAAAGCTTCCATCCTCCTCTTGTTCAAACTAGTTATTGAACATGTTTATTTTCTATACATGGCTACACTCCAAACAAATACTTTCAGAAACGACTTCCTGATACATAAATCTATGTTCGATGTTAACAAATTTCTCTTCTTCAGAAACGCTTTCCTTGCCATTGCCAGTCTACATTTTATATCCTCTCTACTTCGACCATCATCAGTTATTTTACTTCCTAAATAGCAAAACTCCTTTACTACTTTAAGTGTCTCATTTCCTAATCTAATTCCCTCAGCATCACCCGATTTAATTTGACTACATTCCATTATCCTCGTTTTGCTTTTGTTAATGTTCATCTTATATCCTACTTTCAAGACACTGTCCATTCCGTTCAACTGCTCTTCCAAGTCCTTTGCCGTCTCTGACAGAATTACAATGTCATCGGCGAACCTCAAAGTTTTTACTTCTTCTCCATGAATTTTAATACCTACTCCAAATTTTTCTTTTGTTTCCTTTACTGTCTGCTTAATATACAGATTGAATAACATCAGTGAGAGGCTACATCCCTGTCTCACTCCCTTCCCAACCACTGCTTCTATTTCATGCCCCTCGACTCTTATGACTGCCATCTGGTTTCTGCACAAATTGCAAATAGCCTTTCGCTCCCTGTATTTTACCCCTGCCACCTTCAGAATTTGAAAGAGAGAAGGCTTTTGACAATGTTGATTGGAATACTCTAAGTCTACAAATGCTAGAAACATAGAAGAAAGATTAAGGAAAGGCAAACCTAAGATAAGTCGTAAGGTCAGTATTGCCTCACGTGTTCCAGTATTTCTACAGAACCCAAACTGATCTTCCCCAAGGTCAGCTTCCACTAGTTTTTCCATTCGTCTGTAAAAAAATCGTGTTAGTATTTTGCGGCTGTCGCTTATTAAACTGATTGTTCGGTAATTTTCACATTTGTCAACACCTGGTTTCTTTGGGATTGGAATTATTATATTCTTCTTGAAGTCTGAGGGTATTTCGCCTGTTTCATACATCTTGCTCACCAGATGGTAGAGTTTTGTCAGGACTGGCTCTCCCAAGGCCGTCAGTAGTCCCAATGGAATGTTGTCTACTCCGGGGGCCTTGTTTCGGCTCAGGTCTTTCAGTGCCCTGTCAAACTCTTCACGCAGTATTGTATCTAGCATTTCATCTTCATCTACATCCTCTTCCATTTCCATTATATTGTCCTCAAGTACATCACCCTTGTATAGACCCTCTATATACTCATTCCACCTTTCTGCTTTCCCTTCTTTGCTTAGAACTGGGTTTCCATCTGAGCTCTTTATGTTCATACAAGTCGTTCTCTTATCTCCAAAGGTCTCTTTAATTTTCCTGCAGGCAGTATCTATCTTACCCCTAGTGAGATAAGCCTCTACATCCTTACATTTGTCCTCCACACATCCCTTCTTAGCCATTTTGTACTTCCTGTCAATCTGATTGTTGAGACATTTGATTTCCTTTTTGCCTGCTTCAGTTATTGCATTTTTATATTTTCTCCTATCAATAATTAAATTCAATATTTCTCTTGTCACCCAAGGATTTTTAGCAGCCCTCGTATTTTTACCTACTTGATCCTCTGCTGCCTTCACTACTTCATCTCTCAAAGCTACCCATTCTTCTTCTTCTGTATTTCTTTCCCCCATTCCTGTCAATTGTTCCCTTATGCTCTCCCTGAAACACTGTACAACCTCTGGTTCTTTCAGTTTATCCAGGTCCCATCTCCTTAAATTCCCAACATTTTGCAGTTTCTTCAGTTTTAATCTACAGGTCATAACCAATAGATTGTGGTCAGAGTCCACATCTGCCCCTGGAAATTTCTTACAATTTAAAATCTGGTTCCTAAATCTCTGTCTTACCATTATATAATCTATCTGATACCTTTTAGTATCTCCAGGGTTCTTCCATGTATACAACCTTCTTTCATGATTCTTAAGCCAAGTGTTAGCTATGATTAAGTTGTGCTCTGTGCAAAATTCTACCAGACGGCATCCTCTTTCATTTCTTAGCCCCAATCCATATTCACCTACTATGTTTCCTTCTCTCCCTTTTCCTACACTCGAATTCCAGTCACCCATGACTATTAAATTTTCACCTCTCTTCACTATCTGAATAATTTCTTTTATCTCATCATACATTTCTTCAATTTAGTCATCATCTGCAGAGCTAGTTGGCCTATAAACTTGTACTACTGTAGTAAGTGTGGGATTTGTATCTATCTTGGCCACAATAATGCTATCACTACGAAAATATAAATGCGGGTAAGCTACTACAAACTGCATACTCATTATTAAACCTACTCCTGCATTACCTCTATTTGATTTTGTGTTTATAACCCTGTAATCACCTGACCAAAAGTCTTGTTCCTCCTGCCACCGAACTTCACCAATTTTCTAACCTACCTGCTAGATTAAGGGATCTGACATTCCATGCTCCGATCCGTACAACACCAGTTTTCTTTCACCTGATAACAACATTCTCTTGAGTAGTCCCCGACCGGAGATCCAAATGGGGGACTATTTTACCACCAGAGGACCCCATCATCATTTAATCATACAGTAAAGCTGCATGCCCTCGGGAAGTTTCCCCTTTCTTTCAGCTGTTCGCAGTACCAGCACAGCAAGTCCGTTTTGGTTATTGTTACAATGCCAGATCAGTCAATCATCCAGACTGTTGCCCTTGCAGCTACTGAATAGGCTGCTGCCCCTCTTCAGAAACCATACATTTGTCTGGCCTCTCAACAAATACCCCTCCATTGCGGTTGCACCTACACTATGGGTATCTGTATCACAGAGACACGCAAGCCTCCCCACGAATGGCAAGGTCCATTCTTCATGGGGTGTCTATTACACTGTGTGTAGTAATAATACCAACAAACAGTAACAAATGAGGGAAAAGCTTTCTTTAGCTTCTTTCAGAAATACTTCAGAGGCCAGAATATTCGCATTTCATCTATTACCCCATGTGAAGTATTTCAGAGAGAAGCTGCAGGAAGCTCTCCCCTCATATGCGTACATTTGTTGGTAACGTTACTACAAAGCCAGGATCATCGCGATTCATCCATTACCCTATATGAAGTAATTCTCAGAGAAGCTACAGAAAGCCCTTCCCTCATTTGCAATTCTTTGTTTGTATGATTACTACACAGACAGCATCATCACATTTCATTTATTACCTGATTTGGTTTATAGAAGAGAAGCTACAGGAAGCTCCTCCCTCATTTACATCTGTTTGTTGGTATGATTACTACACAGACAGAATCATCAAATTTCATCCATTACCTGATGTGAGGTATATAAAAGAAGGAAACAGAAATGAGGGACACAGCTTTCTGTAGCTTGTTGGTATGGTTACTACAAATCCAGAATCATCGCATTTCATCCCTTACCCTATGTGAACTATTTCTGAGAGGAGCTGCAGAAAGCTCAACCCTCAAAGGCGTGTCTTTGTTGGTAAGATTATTACAAAGTCAGAATCATCGCATTTTCTCCATTACACTTCATGAAGTATTTCTGAGAGGAGCTGCAGAATGCACTTGCCTCATAGTTGTTTCTTTATTGGAGAAGTTACTACAAAGCCAGAATCATCACATTTTGTCCTTTACCCTATGTGAAATTTTTTAAGGGAAGCTACAGAAAGCTCCTCCCTCATTTGCCTCTCTCTGTTGGTCCGGTTACTACAAAGCCAGAATCAACGCATTCCATCCTTTACCCTATGTGAAGCATTTCTGTGAGAAACTGCAGAAGGCTCTGTTTGTTGGTATGGTTACTACAAAGCCAGATTCATCGCATTTCATCCATTACACTATGTGAAGTATTTCTGAGAGGAGCTACAGAAAGCTAATCCCTCATTTGCTTCTCTTTGTTAGTAAGGTTACTACAAAGCCAGAATCATTGCATTTTATCCAATACTTTGTGTAGCTTCTTTCAGAAATTCTTCATGGGTTCACACTTAAATGCTATGGTCCTCTGAGTCTTGTGGATGATTAGTGCGAGCTAGGTTTCACATGGCCGTCTTTTTCAAAACAAATGCTGATTCCTACAGAGTAGGTTGGTAGTCTCCAGAAAACTCATTATACTCTAATGTTGATTAGTTGTAGAACTTTGGAACACGTATTATGTTAGAGATATTGGTCTATAGTTCTGCACATCTGTTCGAAGTCCCTTCTTGAAAACAGGGAAGACCATGCCGTTTTCCAATCCTTTGGAATGCTATGCTCTTCTAGGGACCTACGGTACACCACTACAAGAAGGGGCTAAGTTCCTTCGCATGCTCTGTGTAAAATCGAACTGGTATCCCTTCAGGTCCAGTGGGCTTTCCTCTATTGAGTGATTTTAATTTTTTCTCTATCACTCTGTCATCTATTTCGGTATCTACCCTTTTGTCATCTGTGGTGTCTGGACATTTTGTTTTGATCCACCTATCGCTTTGACCTAAGACCAAAATTTCTTAGAATTTTTTGCCAAGTCAGTACATAGAACATTACTTTCGAATTCATTAAGTGCCTCTCACATAGCCCTCCTTACACTACATTTCGCTTTGCGTAATTTTTGTTTGTCTGCAAGGCTTTGGATATGTTAATGTTTGCTGCGGAAGCAAAGGGAACTTCACAACAGTTTTCTAACTCGGCTGATGTACCACGGTGGCTCTTTTCCATCTCTTACGATCTTGCTTGGCACATACTCATCTAACGCATATCGTACGATGGTTTTGACCTTGTCCACTGATCCTCAACGCTATCTGTACTTGAGACAAAACTTTTGTGTTGAGCTGTCAGGTACTCTGTAATCTGCTTTTTGTCACTTTTGCTAAACAGAAAAATCTTCCTCCCTTTGTTAATTTTTCTATTTATGGCCGAAATCATCGATGCAGTAACTGCTTTATGATTGCTGATTTCCTGTTCTGCATTCACTGTTTCAAATAGTTCGGGTCTTTTTGTCACCAGAAGGTCTAATATGTTATCGCCACGAGTTGGTTCTCTTTTTAACTGCTCAAGGTATTTTTCAGATAAACGTTCATAACAGGTAGCAAGGACTAAGAATCCAGTGATTTTTTTTTTTTTAAGTGCTTTGAGTCTCCCAGTCTATATCTGGCAAATTAAAATCCCCACCCTGAACTATAACATAGTGGAGAAATCTACTCAAAATATTTTCCAAATTATCCTTCAGGTGCTCAGCGACAACAGCTGCTGAGCCAGGGGGCCTATAGAGACATCCATAGTTCTGTTGCTATTCACAATATACATAAATGACCTTGTGGACGACATCGGAAGTTCACTGAGGCTTTTTGCAGATGGTGCTGTGGTGTATCGAGAGGTTGTAACAACGGAAAATTGTACTAAAATGCAGGAGGATCTGCAGCGAATTGACGCATGGTGCAGGAAATGGCAATTCAATCCCAATGTAGACAAGTGTAATGTGCTGTCAATTCACTGAAAGATAGATCCCTTATCGTTTATCTACAAAATAGCAGGTCAGCAACTGGAAGCAGTTAATTCCATAAATTATCTGGGACTACGCAGTAGGAGTGATTTAAAATGGAATGATCATATAAAGTTGATTGTCGGTAAAGCAGATGCCAGACTGAAATTCATTGGAAGAATCCTAAGGAAATGCAATCCGAAAACATAGGAAGTAGGTTACAGTACGCTTGTTTTCCCACTGCTTGAGTGCTGCTCAGCAGTGTGGGATCCATGCCAGATAGGGTTGATAGAAGAGATAGAGAAGATCCAAGGTAGAGCAGAATGCTTCATTACAGGATCATTTAGTAATCACGAAAGCGTTACGGAGATGATAGATAAACTACAGTGAAAGACTCTGCAGGAGAGACACTCAGTAGCTCGGTACGGGCTTTTGTTAAAGTTGTGAGAACATACCTTCACCGAAGAGTCAAGCATTATATTGCTACTTCCTACATATACCTTGCAGAGAGACCATGAGTACAAAACCAGAGATTAGAGCACACACAGAAGCATACCGACAATACATCTTTCAATGAACAATATGAGACTGGAATGGAAGGGAGAACCGATACAGGTACTCACGGTACCCTCCAAAAACACACAGTCAGGTGTCTTGCGGAGTATGGATGTAGATGTAGATGCAAATGATGGAGGAGCTTTCTGCAGCTTCTACGTCTCTTTGTTGGTATGATTACTACAAAGCCAGAATCATCGAATTTCATCCGTTACCCTATGTGAATTATTTCTGAAAGGAGCTGCAGAAATCTCCTCCCACAGCACCGTGTCTTTGTTGGTATGATTACTACGAAGCCAGAATCATCTCATTTCATCCATAAGACTACGTGAATTATTTCTCACAGGCAGTGCCAAAAGAACCTCCCACTGCAGCGTCACATTGTTGCTATGATTACTCCAAAATCAGAATCAAAACATTTCATCCATTACACTACGTGCATTTTCTCTGAAAGAAGCTACAGAAAGCTCCACCCACATTTGTGTTACTTTGTTGGTGTCATTACTACAAAGCCAGAATCATCAATTTTTATCTAGTACCCTATGTGAATTACTTCTGAAAACAGCTGCAAAATGTTCCACCCACAACGGCATCACTCTGTTGGTATGATTAATACAAATCCTCAATTATCACATTTCATCTGTTACCTTATTTGAATTTTTTCCGGAAGAAGCTGCAGAAAACGCCTCTCACATTTGCGTTGTTTTTTGGTATGATTACTACGAAGCAAGAATCATCGCATTTCTTCGATTACCCTTTGTGAATTATTTCTGAAAGGAGCTGCAGAAAGGTCCTGCCGCAATTGTGTCACTTTGTTGCTATGATTACAACAATGCCAGAATCATTTCATTTCATCCATTACCCTATGGGAATTAGTTCTAAATGATGCTACAAAGAGCTCCTCCCACACTTGCGTCACACTACAAAGCCAGAATCATCACATTTCATCAATTACACCATGGGAATTATTTCTGAAAGAAGCTACAGAAAGCTCCTCCTACATTCGCATCACTCTGTGGCTTTGTAGTAATCGTACTAACAGTCATCGAATTTAATGAATAACTCTATGCAAATTATTTCTGAATGAAGCTGCAGAAAGCTACTCCCACATTTGTGTCACTTTGTTGACTTGAGTACTACACAGAAATTATCATTGCAATTTCATCCTTTACCCTATGTGAATTATTTCTGAAAGAAGCTGCAGAATGCTCCTCCCTCATTAGCGTCACTTTGATTGTGGCTTTGTAGTAGACATACGAACAATGGATATGATCAATTACCCTATGTTACCCACAGTAGCATCACTCTGTTGGCATGATTACCACAAAGCCAGAATCATCACATTTCATCAATTACACTGTGCAAATTGTAGCTACTTTCAGAAATAGAGACCACCTCCCACATTTGTGGCATTTTGTTGATATGATTACCAGAAAGCCAAGAAACATCGAACTTCATCTGTTACACACCATGATCTATTTCTAATAGACCCTGAAAAAGCTCCTCCTACTCTTGGGTCACTTTGTTGTTATGATTACTACAAAGCTAGAATCATCGCATTCCACCCATTACACTCTGAGAATTATTTCTGAAAGAAGCTGCAGAAAGCTCCTCCCACATTTGCATCACTTTGTTGGTATGATTACTACAAAGCCAGAATCATCGCATTTCATGCATTTCCGTATGTGAATTTTTTTTTCAAGAGAATCAGCAGAATGCTCATACCACAGCAGCTTCACATTGTTGGTATGATTACAAAAAAGCCAGAATCATTGCATATTATCCATTACACTACCTGAAATATTTCTGAGAGGAGCTGCAGAAAGCTCCACTCACACTACTACACTTTGATTGTACAGTTACTACAAAGACAGAATCATCACATTTCATCCATTACCCTATGAGTATTATTTCTGAAAGGAACTGCAGGGAGCTCCTACCACACTGCTATCACTTTCATGGTATAGTTACAACAAGG